>NC_056734.1:579580621-579595621 GCF_019279795.1 Protopterus annectens | reverse complement strand
TACAATGACTGACACATTGGTTGTGAAGGTCCATGAGATTTGAGCTTAATTACAACATTCCTAAGTTTAAGCATCAGAACTTTATATTGTATTAATAGATGCAAAGTACTGATCTCAGTGGACATTTTTCAGACACAGCCCAGGACCACTGTCTGGTTAAGTGACTTGCTCAGAGTCACATTTAAGCAATGGAGCTGAGGAAATCAAACCCTGTGCCACAGGACTTGAAAATATGCGTGCAATAGGAATAGGTACCACACTGGAAGCAACTCTATGGTTTAAAACCAAGCCATGTTGGAGTAACAGCTAATTTATGTGGGTTTTTAAACATTGCAAAAACCTAATCTTTACTATTACCTTTCATAAAGCTAAACCTGTCATTTTTTTCAGTACATGCCAATACCCATTAATAACCTTCTTGATTTTAAAAATATTACTTGTAAGTTGTTACCAGTGAAAAATCCTGTGTGGTAATAACCTGGTCCTGATAATGTAATAATTCTTTGTAGGATTTAGTGACAGTTTGTCCGTAGACATTATTAACAGTATGTGCTTTGTAATACATTTCTCCAGCCTACATGCGTAAATCCTCAGCTTCAACTTGAAAATATCTTGGTCCACTACAAATTATCCTTAACTGATAACTGTGTCAACAAACTCTAAATCTCTATCATTCTTAAACTCTACGACTCTCTGTAAATCTTTTACATCACACTGTACAAACTGTAAGGTTAGCCCGATTCCCCTCTGCTGCCAGATCATAACATTAGGTATGAAGGTAATTTCAGTGAACAGAAAATAAATGTTTGCCAAAAAACACCTTCAATGAACAACTCAACAATTTTATTTTTGCAGGGAGATGAGCCACCCTGTACCCCTCACGTGGAAGGACATCCCACACACATCCTGGACTTATATGTACCAACTCCCACGTTCACACAACAGTGGAGAAAAAAAACAACTCTGTCAGCAAAAGTAATTTCAGTCAACAGCACTCACTGTTTTTCTGCTTGCCAAAATTACATTCTATGACATGACATGTTCCCGTATTAGGTATCCTAAAGCACTGAAGCATCTGCCTTATGCTTACAGATAACGAACTCCTACTAAAAGAAATAACTATGTTTGTGAAAAGAGTAAATATGTACGAAGTCTGGAGGCCTCACTCACAAAAAAACACAAACTCTAGGCATTGCACTAATACACCACACACTATGCCTTCATCCCTGACACATAATATAATGTCATATGCTGATGCTGAAAAGAAAGCCTTACCTAATCCTTACAGGTATAGGAGGCTTAAAGTCTCAGCAAAAATCAAACTACATCACTCTCTCGAGGCACTCCTAAAAGTGGAGAACATCAATATCTGTGCAGTAACTGAGACCTGGTTCAAGGCTCCAGAGAGCACCCCTGCAATACCAGGCTACAACTCTTACCACACTTTTCGGCTACCAGACCAGGACCGAAACACTAAAGGTAGAGGAGTGTCCATATTCCCCAAGGATATTGACAACATCAGGCTAGTTGCCCAACACAATGCGTCTGAAATTCTCCAAGTGCAACTAACACTAGGTAAGACTGCAATCCAAATTGTAGCTTGCTACAGATCCCCCACCATGCCCCAAGATTCTCACTACACCTTTCTAAACACACTGGAAAATATTAAAATACAACCAAACACACTAATACTGGGTGATTTCAACTACCCTGCCACTAACTGGGAAAACTACTCATGTACCGACACCTTTGCCCAACGGTTCTTAGAATTCATAAATTCCAACACCCTGGATCAACTAATCCTTAGTCCCACCAGGAGCTCCAGTATCCTAGACCTGGTCTACCAACATGGGAAATAGATGCTCCACACCTATGGTCACCCCCTCGTTGGTTAGGTCTGACCATAAGCTAATCAACCGTGACATCCACATCCCACCCCCACCCCCCAGTGAGGAAATTGCCGTAAAAGAAAACTTCTCCAAAGCCAACTTCATGCTACTCAAGTCAGAAGTGACAAACTTCATGCTACTCAAGTCAGAAGTGACAAACTTCATGACACCCATGCAGACAGGAACTGAAAGTTCAACTGCTGAATCCTACACAAAGGCACTGTATGAGCACATCCACTCGTGCATGAATCGTGCCATCCCCAATAGAACCAAGATGCTCTCCTCCAAAAAAAGGAAACCAATCTGATGGTCCCTTGTCATAAACAAACTTTACAACAAAAGGAAGAAACAGTTGCAGAAAAGAGAAAAATCCCAGGATGCAAAAAACTTCCTTACCAGCCTCAGTAAGAAGCAGAGATCCCTCATAAAATCCTCCAAAGCTAGTTACGAAAATAAAATTGCCAAAGATTCCAAAGACAACCACAAGGCATTCCACAGCTATGTCAAGAATATAAATGGCAATGCTCTGCTCTGAGCTACAACAGAATGGCATTAAATATACTGATACAAAGGATATTGCCAATATCCTGGCAAATCGATTCAGTGCAAACTTCACCCCCCTCACCCCCTAAAGGGCCCATCTCAATACTGAAAGATTGCCAAATTATGGTAATAATGACCACACAGGTAAAAAACACACTCTCCAAAGCTAAGAATACAGTTTCCATGGGACTAGACAATAGCCTAGGCTGTGTACTACATGAACTACAAAATGAACTGGCACCTCACCTAAGTGTCATGTTTAATCATAGCCTCACCTCAGGCTTCGTGCCCACTGAGTGGTGCATAGCTAAAGTTATCCCATTCCGCAAGGGGGGTATCCAGCTTGGATCCCAGGAAATACCGCCCCATCAGTCTGATGAGCCTGATCTGCAAGGCCATGGAACGTATTGTCATGGAACTTATAAACAAAGACATTGGCAACCTTCAAATACTGGACCCCACACAGTTTGGGTTCATGAAGGGCCAATCTTGTCTCCTGAACCTGACTGACTTCTTCGAATCAGTCTCCAGAGACGTGGACAAGGGTAAGGTGGTCTACACAGCCTACCTGGACCTCACCTAGGCCTTCGACATCACCCCCCACTCTGGAATCATAGATAGACTTACTAAGCTGGGCATTAATCCCTACATCACCCAATGGGTTGCTAACTGGCTTACTGACAGAACCCATACTGTAAACGTAGCAGACTCCAAATCCAGCTCCAGACAAGTGACAAGTGGAGTACCTCAGGGTTCAGTCCTGGGACTGCTCTTGTTTGGCATCTATGTCTCTGAAGTACAGGCCAACACTAAGGGACTCTGGCTAACAAAGTTCGCAGATGACTGCAAACTGGGAGCCATTACTGAATCCCCAAATGATGTGGATATTCTACAAAAGGGCCTTACAGAAACAGAAGCTTGGTGCTAGAGCCATGGGCTCAAGCTCAATGCCAAGAAATGTATAGTTATCCTCTTTGGGAAAAAACATGTAACCCTGAATTACCACATAGGTGGCAGTACCCTAAACACTGAAAGTGTGATAACAGACTTAGAAACACAGCTGGACAGTGGTCTCACCTTCGATAACCACACTGCCACAACAGTCAGGAAATCCTTCTATGTGGCATACCTCATCACTAAGAGCTTTTCATACAGAAAAAAGGAGGTCATTGTCCCACTGTACTCATCCCTCATTAGACCCATTACAGAATACAATGCCACGTTTGGTATGTACCTCTCAAGACATCTGCAACAACTGGAAAGGCCTCAGAAATACCTCACTAAAAGAATCACAGGTCTAAAGCAGATGCCCTATGCTGACCATCTAAAAAAAAAGTTTGCTGTATGTATTTGTGAATACAAAGTTATTTTGAAGTCAATTGTGCTGGCTCTTTGTGTTTTGTACTGTTCTGTGTGGAGCCTGGCATTTGCTCATTTCTTTTCTTGACTTCCTGTGCAGCAGCCTTTAGTTGTTTTGCTTTTTTTTCCAATATTGATCCACATCTTCATTTTCATTTTACATATCACTCAGTTTGGGATTTTGAAGGATCTCCTGGTTTTGCTTTACCTTCAGTTTTGCTGCTGGTTGATGTGGGCTTTGATTAAACCAGCATTTATCTGGGACAAAGCATTTGGAGTGTTACTGTGGAATTTATGATAGTTTCACTTTCATTGGGCTGCAATACTCCATTTTCCTTTTTTTGGCTCGATGGATATTGCAGGAACTGTTTGTGATTTAGACATTTTATATACTCTTTTTGAGGATCGGGACATTACTAAATCATAGTTGTCCTTTATGGGGAATTTTTTTTGTGTTTTTTGTTAATTGTTTGTGCAGAACTCAATATTTTTTGAAATATGTTGATTGCGGGAGTTATATAGAGCAGTTCAAACGTTCTGTTGGACTTTTTATAGCAGATAGGTTGATGCAGTATTATGGGCAATTCTTTTGCCATTTAATATCTATAAATAACTCGCATGCACATGGGTTTGGATTTCCGGTTTAGCGACCGGGGAATTCATTTTTACATCTCGACACTATCTCTTTTGGAGTTCTTCTATAACATGTCTGGATGTTTGAACTGTCAAGTCGTGTAAATACCCGATCTACAGTATTAAGAACTAATACAATTTTGGACATTTTTTGTTATGGGGAATACAATATGGACCTTCTCTTTATGGACACGTTCTTGATGTTACTTGGCTTTTGGGCAATACTGGGAGCCATCTTGAATGTTTTAAGCAGTTCTATTTTGAACAATTGTTGTAACATCTACCCATTGGTATTCATTTTGTAACTATTATGGTACATATTCATAATTTTGGGTTTCTAATTCTTCCAAGCATGTATGTTTATCATTTATGTGATTTCTTTAGACTTTGTGTCTAAGTCACTGTGTAACCGATAATTTATATAGGATATATGTGGTCCCTTTTTTAGTAATTATTATCTGCAACTGCACAGTTATGTGACAGATATTGTTGATATTTCGGGTCTCAGGTCACCAATATCTATGAATATATTAATATAGCTAGGTCATTGTTTCACTGGTAGTCAGGCTACTGTTTTTTGCAATGTTCTCAATGATTGGAGGTATATCCATGATTGGGGTTCTTTAGATTTATTTTTTTAGGGTCCCTATTTAGTCTCATATATATTTTCTGATATATTGAACCGAATATCACAGTATCCTGGTTCAGTACAACAATGGGTTTTAGAGTTTCATTTTATTACCTTTATATTTGGTAGTAGCTGTATAATATAAACATGTGGTGTTATGCTTGGGTATGGTAAACATTTATGCATACTATAAACTAGGGCGTTTGATTGTTTGATAGCACTGTTTAAATAATAACATATATGTTATATCCTTCTAATTTATTTAGAGTGGATTATTGTCTGTCCTGGTCCCATTGGGATTCATCTTGCTATCCTTTTTTGGGATAGGGCCATTGGATCTCAATTCAGCATATACTATATCTATAAGCCTTTTTTTGTCCGTTACTGCCTTAATGCTAGTAAAGTCTCCCAATATCACATATTTGGTTGATTAGTATTAATTTATATTTGGACCTTTGGTTGTTTCTGTAATTGTTGTGGACGCAGCTATTACACATTAATCTTGGTGTTTTTTTGCTGTTATTGTCCATTGTGGTTTTGAGTTGTCGTGGTTTATCTCTAAATAACCATTATTGACAGCTATTGATATTCAGACTATCTTGGTTCAGTTTTGATACCATTATTGATAGTATATATCTTCTGATATTGTGGTTATCAGTATGGATCTATCAAACCTTATTTCGGGTCTGGTTGCAGATAAAGATGACCTAGGGGTCTTTGGTTTGACCAATAATAACAATGGGGATACTCAACCCACTGAATTGAGTGGTTCTGAGTCATCGTGTCAACTTTTGATTGATGACCTTAACAAGCAGCTCAGACAATTGTGTGCTAATGTTTTAGGGCATATCAGACTGCTAACATTACCGGTCCCACATGTCAATAGTATGGATGATGAGCTGACCAAAAATTGGTCCAAAATACAACAGGAAGCCACTATGGCTTTTGTTACTGAATTGTTAAATTTTCATAATAGGGCTATTGATAGGGGTCTTATAGGCATTACTGCTCTAGCGGACAAACTTAAGGTTTGGAACCTTCTTTTGAAACTAAACTGAATAAGGTAGCAGTTGACCTTAAAAAATATGATGCTGAATTGAAATCAAGGAAAATGAAGAAATTCCACAGGGACCAGGAAGATTATCGGAAATCCATTTTGCATCAGACCAAGCATGTGAGGTTTAATAACCCTCCAGCTTCTACCTTGAAACGTAAAACACCCAGGTCTATTTAAAACTACAATGGGACCACTTCATCTTGTGACGTGGTACAGATAATCCCTGGCAGCATCGAAAGAACACCAGGGTTGTCCTTTCGTAAACATCGGAAGGGTTCAAAATATTCAAGGCCTATTAGCAATGGCTCTGAAAAATTGAATGATGTATATTCTAATAATGTGCTAAACTTGTCTGATTTTGTTTTATCCCCTACACATATTTCCATTCTGAATAAAGGTCTCAGTTTCATACCTGGATTTATGATTTCTGAAGATGCACTTGCTCAAGATGTAGTTAATTTCTGCAGATTGCTTAACCTTAGACGATTTTTTGGTGAATCTGGTTATAATATGGATCATGGTAAATTCACTTACCATAAATCCAGTTTTGTACCACCTATGCATGACACAGTCCACCTGTTTTTAAATAGTGTGCTCAAGGATCTACACTACTTCAGTTCTGATGCTGTTGCTAAATATAACAATGTATCCTCCATGGAGAGACAGGCTATATGTGATCTACAGAATAATAAGGATATTGTTATTACTACAGCTGATAAGGGTGGGGCTGTGGTTGTGCAAAACTGGACGGATTATGATAGGGAGGCTCGGAGACAGCTTTTTGATACTAGATACTATTCTCTTATGTCTGTCGATCCGACTTCTAGATTTGTTAAATGTATAAAATGTTTTCTTGTTGATGCTAAGGATCGAGGTATCATTAACAATGAAGTTTTTCAACATTTGTCTATAGTGGATTCCCATGCACAATACATCTACTTTTTACCTAAAATTCATAAGAATGTTGATAATCCTCCGGGCAGACCTATAGTATCTGGCAGGGGCTATGTTACAGAGCCTTTGTCCATGTTTTTGACTAAATATTTGAAACCACTATTACCATTTATTAGATCTAGGTTAAAGGATACTACTAACTTTCTACAAATAGTATCTGATACGCAACTTGAACCTGATTGGTTTCTATGTACATTAGATGTGAGTGCACTCTACACGAATATACCACATCAGGCAGGATTGAAAGCCTTGGCACATTGGCTAGATGTTGCTAAACTGTATTCTCCACTTTTCAATTCTTTTTTGATTGATATGGCCAGATATGTCCTTACATGCAATGTATTTAATTATAAAAACCTGTGTTTCTGGCAAATTAAAGGTACAGCTATGGGGGCATATTTTGCCCCTATATATGCTGACCTTTTCATGGCTTATGTTGAGTCTATTATTATTTATGATGTTTCCAGAAACACCTTTATACATGATATGGACATATGGAGGCGATACCTAGATGATGTGTGGTTGGTTTGGAGGGGGAATGAATCTGGACTTGCTGATTTTGTTTCATATCTTAATAAAAATCAATGGGGACTGACTTTCACTGAACATCATGATAAAAAGAACATCACCTTTTTGGATGTCCTTATACATAAGCTGCCAGATGGCACCTTGGACAGTGAAATGTTTAGAAAGTTCCCACAATATAACTCAGTCCTGCATGCTTCCAGCTACCATCCACCACACATCACTAGGAATATTCCTAAATCACAGTTTATAAGGGCAAAACGCATCTGTTCCAAGCCACATACATTTTGTTTGAATGAAAAAGACCTAACGGACAGATTTATACAACGAGGATATCAAGTTGGTAATATTACAATGGCTAAAAATCAGGTACATAACATGGATAGGTCAGAATTACTTCAATATAGAGACAAAACTGCTGCTACATCAAAATTGTCTTTTGGATAGTGTTCATAGAAATTGGAACATTCTTCAATCTGATTATAATATTGCTAACTTTATTCCAGACAGATGTATTTTCTCATATAGGAATGGAAAAAATTTGAAATCCTATTTCAATCATTACAAGCACTGTGACACCAAAATCCCCACACACAAACAGACTACATTGTCAGGTAAAGCCTTACATGGATGTTTTCCATGTGGTCATTGTTCAAATTGTAGATATGTGACTACAGCTAAGGCTTTTTCTAGTAGAAATTGCTCCAGGGTTTATGATATAGGCTTTTTTGCCAATTGTAGCAATGATTGGGTTGTTTACCTTGCTACTTGCCACTGTGGCACTTTCTACATAGGACAGACGTCTCACCCACTAAGATCACGGATTTCAGAACATATGAGTAATATTAAACATAAAAAAATTACAAATGCTTTCATTTATTGCATCCCACTGCACAGTTTAATTTTATTGTGATTGATGCTATTCATGTAATAAAACTGAATGGCACAATATTCTAAATAATAAAGAAAGAAAGTGGATCATCAAGTTAGGGAGGACTTAATGAATATTTATGAGTATTCCACCAATGGGAAATGGCTGTACAGTATTTAAACAGCACACTATTTGTTTGGTGTTTTTTACACTGAGGAAGGCTGTGTTTATCCAGCCGAAACCAGTCTGTTTGCTGTATGTATTTGTGAATACAAAGTTATTTTGAAGTCAATTGTGCTGGCTCTTTGTGTTTTGTACTGTTCTGTGTGTGGAGCCTGGCATTTGCTCACGTGCAGGGGATTTCTCTTCCTGATGCATCTAAAAAAAATGCCACCTATACTCTGTCACATATCGTCTACTCAGAGGCAATTGCTACTTAACATACAAGGCCATGTCAAACCCAGAGTTGTTGGACATGCTATGCTTAAAGAAATCCCAATCCCTCAGAGACACACGCTCCAGTAATCTAAACCTTGCCATCACAATGGACAAAACATGCTGGAGGGATAGGTTCCTGACTCAGAGACTCCCCAGACTCTGGAACAGACTGCCCATACATGTCAAGCAGAGCACCTCTTTGGCTCTCTTCAAAAAGAACCTTGATGATTGGATGGGAGATAGGAAATTTACCCCGGCGATCACATCAGTCGCCCTGCTAGACAGGGGTCCAGGAAAGTAAATACTGTGGGAAGAAATAGCCAGGGAATTGTTATGGCTAGGTTTGTATAGACCCTAGGGTCGATAGCCTAGTACCAACCTATGAACCTATAATATCTCAATTATAAGAGTCATTATGAGACAAAGGGCCCTGAATTTAGCACACTAGACCATTCCACAAGCCACAATGTTTTAGTGATTGGTGACTCCATAGGGAGATACATAGATTCCTGATTCATTAAGCTGGACAAAGACGGCATGATAGTGAGTCGTCTTTCACGTACAGGATGTCAGACTCCTGAAGGACCCTTTCACCAGATGAATACAACTATGGCATGGTAGTTGGGGGGTAAATGACTTGGGGAAAACAAACTCAAAGAGATGCAGAGAGACATGTTTAACCATCCTATGCATGTCACAGGTCTAGGCTAGATGCTGATACGGAGTTGAATCCTCCATTCTCCACAAATGGCATACAGGTACAATGAAAAGATAACTGGCTAAATAATTGGTGCTATTTTAGTGGACTAGTACGTGTCAACATGGAACAAGAGGCTTGCCAGTACTACTTGTTTAGCAAGGCATGGTCTGCATTGCCCATTCTAAGGCTTCTTCATACTGATAACAGAAAGGCTATACTGAAGAATAGTCTTCTTTTTGTTTCAGCTGTTCCCATTAGGGGTCGCCACAGCAAATCATCTGTTTCCATTTCTTCCTTTCCTCTGCATCCTACTCTGTCACACCAACCACCTGCATGTACTCTCTAACCACACCCATAAACCTTATCTTAGGCCTTCCTCTAACCTGGCAGCTTCATCCTTAGCATCCTTTTCCCAATATGCTCAGCATCCCTCCTCAACACATGTCCAAACCAACGCAATCTCACCTCTCTGTCTTTGCCTCCAAACTGTCCAACCTGGGCTGACCCTCTAATATACTTATTCCTAATTCTGTCTACCCTCGTCACACCCAGTGCAAATCTTAGCATCTTTAACTCTGCCACATCCAGCTCCAACTCCTGCCTTTTTGTCACTGCCACCGTCTCCAACCCATATAACATAGCTGGTCTCACTACCCTCTTGTAGACCTTCCCTTTCACTCCTACTGGTACTCGTCTGTCACAAATCACTCCTGACACTCTTCTCCACCCACTCCATCCTGCCTGTACTCTCTTCTTCACCTCTCTTCCACACTCACCATTACTCTGAACTGTTGATCCCAAGTATTTAAACTCATCCACCTTCGCCAACTCTACTTCCTGCATCCTCACCATTCCTCTATCCTCCCTCTCATTCACACGCATATATTCTGATATGATATGATAAGAATAACTTATTCTGATGAAGTTCTGTATGGTACTTGAACGAAAAGCACTTCAATAAATTTGTGGACACTACTATTCTGCAGTGGAGCCTTTCTGTTATTCATTTGCGAGTTTGCAGTTTCAGAGTTTTGCTTCTTCATACTGGCTAAATCACTTACTGCCTCCATATTGCCTTTTTTAGGCAAAGTTCAGCTAATGAGGATTCCAGTGCAGCAAACGTATTACTATCAAAACAAGATCAAATTAGGGAGTCTCTGCTTAATGCCAGAAGTGTAAACAACAAGCTGCCCAATTTTGAGGCACTCCTGCTTCTGGAAGGCACCCATACATTTGTAATCAGTGAAACATGGTTTAAATGCCCAGAAAGAATTCTGTCCATATCTAGATTTAGCGCCTACCATGCTGCTACATAAAGGTGCTCCTTCTATGGACCACATAAAATACAGGTCCATCAGCCTGATAAGTCTCATTTGTAAACCTATGAAACGCATTATAAAAACAGACAATCAACATGAACATTAAAAATCTACTTAAGCAAGTTCTGCAACAAATTGGTTTTGCAAAAAAGGTAGACAAAAGACAACACAGGCTGCTGACAGCAGTCATGCTGTATGCCCAGCCTGCCTTGATTTGGCCAAAGCATTTGACACCAACCCCAGTTCAAGCATAATTAACATACTAAATGCATCACAAATAGATCCATATGTGGTATGATAAATAGCAAATTGGCTGAAAGATATAACCCACATGGTGCAAGTAGCAGGGGCAGTGTCAGAGAACATTCAGGTGACCAGTGGTGTCCCACAGAACTCAGTGCTGGGACCACTTTTGTTCAGTATTTAAGCATCTGACCTACAAGTCTAAAAACAAAGCTTTATGGCTAACCAAGTCTGCAGATGACTGCAAACTGGGGAGTCATTGTCAAATTCCCCTCTGACACAGAAGCCCTCCAGCAGAAATTTACACTTATAAATGCCTGGTGTACTGAAAATTGGCCTAAATTAAATATTAGAAAATGCAACATTATCATATTTGGCAGACAGATGACCTCTCAGCACAAAGCATTTTCAGTACCTTACTTCAAAATGAAAATGTATTTAGACCCGAGATCCTTGATTGATAATGACATCTCCTCTGGAATGGATTCCCTCTGCAGATAAAGCAATGCTATACACTACCTTCCTTTAAACAGGACCTGTAAAATTAGATAGGTATGACTATTCATAAATGGACCATAGTTTTGAATGGCCTAGTCCTCTCTTAGAGAGGAAGTACAGTCTAGGCTGGTAACTTACAAGGCATCATAGGAGGTTGCTAGGCTAACAGCCTTAGAGCCTCTTTAAGCTTAGTGATTCCTTCCAACCATTTCCCAATTATCAATGCTTATGGGCTAGAATGACTTTGTCAGTTTCTTAGGTCATCAATAAACTGCTACATCCATAAAGGGCCACAGGCAAAAAGCTAAGGGTGAATTTACAATTTTCCATTCATTGGTCCAAACTGCAACTGAATAGAGTTAGGGAAGAGCTCTCTCTGTTTCACATGAATGGAGAGTCTGTTCCAGACAAGGGGCAACTTTGGAGATATATACCTGTCCCTCCAACATGTTTTGTTTATGACACACGAGCTTTAGATCCTTAGGTTGGTAATTCTAGTGCAGTTTGTTTTGCAAAATTGTAGCAGATCTAAGGTAATAGCTGCAATGCTCAGTAGCCTTGAATGTCCCATGATTCATATGAAAATGTATGCCTTCATTGAACAACAGTATTTCATCAAAACAAAAAATAAAACATAATTAGAAAGACATACTATTAAAGAAATTAATTCAGTTACAATATGATCATTATTTTTAAAAAAGGAAGCAATGACATTTTTGCCCAAATGTTTCTGTCTAAAGAATATGCTGAAATAGATATTATCTCGTTAAAATACTTATACAGAAAGGAAGAATCCACTGACAATGGCTGAATATCTATATATGAAGAAACACCCATCACATTTCAACCAGTGCCATAATCAGGAAAATGAAGTTTTGATTTTAGTAATGACTCACACTTTCTTTTGAACTTGCATTAGTCACAGAAAAATATACTGAACACAGAGGATTAATATCAGGTTTCTGATCATAACCAACTTATTATGTATACAAGTCATGGATGCCAAGAAATTCACCTTGAGAGAGAAAGACGAAAGAACATATGATGAGCCTCAAATCACAAGTCTTTGTAAATCATGGAGCTTTATATGCTTTATGTAATATCAGTTACAGAAACAAACAAGGAAAGTGAGTGTTGTGTTTTGTAGCCATCCAACATGGTCCCTTGTTAAACCACAATATGAGACCGAATCTAACACAACTTTGGGTGTTTAGAAACCTACTGAACAAGATTTTGTTAATGTCAGGAAGGTGCTTAACAAGCTTGCTTTTTTCAGATTCTTGGACATAATAGTGGCACTCTGTGCAGTACATTGTTGTCATTTTGCAAGTAAATGCCACATTCATGCAGGAGTTAAATTCATTTAATATTGCCTTACCTTCCAGATCTCAGCGGCCTTCTCCAACTCTTATATATCTTTCCAAATTTCAGCACACAAATTATAAGTTGTATTGTTTCTAAGCATCTTTTAACCAGCTACATTTAAACATGGCATTTGTTCATAGGTAGGTACTAGGCTATCGGCCCAAGGGCCTAAGTAAGCCTAGCCAACAAGATTCCCTGGCTTACGCCACCCAAGAAAGTTATTTTCCTGTGCCATTGTCGAGCAGAGACACAGAAGTGATCCCTGAGGTGTATTTCCTATTTTCCATCCACTCATCAAGATTTTTCTTAAAGAGTGCTAATGAAAAACTTTGCTTGACATAGATGGGTAGCCTGTTACAGACTATGGAAAGTCTCTGGAACAGGAATCTATCCTTCCAGCATGTTCTGTTTATTGTGGTGACAAGGCTTAGGTCCCTAGAGCGTGTAGCTCGGAGGGATTGGGATTTCTTTAGGTGTAGCATGTCCAACAGCTCTGGGTTTGACATAGCTTTATATGTTAGGCAGAGATCACCTCGGAGTAGGTGATATGCTATGGAATAAAGAGTTTTTTTGAGACGGTCAGTGTAGGACATTTGTTTGAGGCCAGTAATCCTCTTTGTGAGGTACTTCTGTGGCCTTTCCAGCTGCTGTAGATGTCTTGTGAGGTACATTCCAAAAGGGACATTGTACTCTATTAATGGGTCTAATGAGTGTCAAGTAGAGGGGGACAATGACCTCTTTTTTTCTGGATGAGAACCCTTTTATGATGAGGTGTGCCATGTAGAAGGACTTCCTGTCTATTGTGGTGATGTGACTATCAAAGGAGAGACTACTGTCCACCTGGTTCCCAAGGTCTCATATCACACATTCGGTGTCAAGTAGATTGCTACCTATGTTCATGGGTACAGAGTTTTTACCAAAGGGGATGACACTGCACTTTTTGGCATTGAGCTTGAGGCCATGGCTCTGACACCAGGCATCTGTCTCAGCGAGGCCCTTCTGTAGGATGTCCACATCATTTGGGGACTTGACTATGGCTCCTAGTTTGCAGTCATCTGCGATCATCATTAGCCGGAGGCCTTTTGTGTTTGGCTAACAGGAGAGGTCCCAGGACTGAACCCTGTGGTACTCCACTTGTCACTGGTATGAGGTCAGATTTGGAGTCTGCAACTTTTACAGTGTGGGTTCTGTCAGTGAGCCAGTTGGCAACCCATCTTGTGACATAGGGATTTATACCTAGTTTAGTGAGTTTAGTTATAATTCCAGAATGGGGGATGGTGTAGAAAGCCTTGGCAAAGACAAGATAGGCTGTGTGAAACACCTTCCTCTCATCTACGGCTTTGGTGACTGCCTCAAAGAAGTCGATCAGGTTCAGGAGGCATGATCTTCCTTTCACAAACCCAAACTGGGTGGGATCCAGAGTTTGGAGGTTACCAATGTCTTTGTTCACAAGTTCCATGATGATATGTTCCATGGCCTTGCAGACCAGGCTCATCAGGCTAATAGGTCGATAGTTCCCGGGATCAGTGGTGGTTCCCCCTTTGTGGAGTGGGATAACTGTTGCTGTGCACCATTCAGTGGGCACAAAGCCTGATGCGAGGTTATTATTGAACATGGTGCTTAAGTGGGGAGCCAGTTCATTCTGAAGTTAGTGTAAAACGCAGCCTGGGATGTTGTCCGGTCCCCTGGATGCTGTGTTTCTAGCTTTAGAGAGAGTGCAGCTTTTACCTGCATAGTTGTGATTACAGGGACTCTGCATTCTTTCTGTATACATATGGGCCCTTTAGGGGGTGAGGGGGGTAAAGTTAGCATTGAACCTATCTGCCAGGATGTTGGCAGTATCAGTTGGTTCTGTAATTTTCATGCCATTTTGCTGTAACTCAGAGCAGATCTGGGTGTTGCCATCGATATTCTTGACATAGCTATAGAATGCTTTGTGGTTGTCCTTAGAATTAGTGGTGATTTTGTTTTTGTAGCT
>NC_056734.1:579560621-579575621 GCF_019279795.1 Protopterus annectens | reverse complement strand
TTCCTTCACAACTCTTCCTTACCAACTCCTCCAATCTCTTCACACTTATTTGTACCCTACTCTATCCCTTTCACAACTCGCATTTCTTTCTACTTCACCTTCTTTTACTAACTTTTCCCTATTTAAAACTACTCCATACCATGGCCCCATCAAATAAACATATCCCCTTAACCATGCTACGCTTAACCACCACAGTAACCTCCCTTACCATACCTTACTTACTCACCCACTTAGAATATCTTTCTCTCCCTGAACAAAACCATTACATTCGGCAAACACTAACACCCTCTTTCAACTGCTCCCTTGACCACAGCAACATTACCTGTATGTCCAGCTATATGCCTCCTAAATTCCACAGAGCAAACCACATTACTTACCTCCCTTCCAAAAAGACTCTTTATAACCACTTTAAACTCCTTAAATCTCTACAACACCTCCAGCAACACCCCCTCATAGATGGTGATATTCACCCAAATCCTGGCCCCAATAACAACTATGCCAACAACCAAATCAATTTAACATCACCTACAGTCTCTACACTAACTAAACCATGCAACTCCCTCCTTATAGGCCACCTTAATTTTAGAAGTGTTAACAATAAAATTTCCCATCTACATGCTCTCTTTGATGTTCACTCATTTGACATACTATGTCTCACAGAAATCTGGCTTAAACCATCTACTCTAGACCAGGAAATCTCTCCTCCAGGATATAGCATCCTTAGAAACGACCGAAAAACCAAAAAAGGTGGAGGGATAGCCATTCTCTATAAATCTAACCTCCATATTTCCCTCATTAATGATCTTCCATCATTTGCCACCAATTCAGAAATCCTAACTGCCAAACTCCAAATCAATAATTCCAAATCTATCTACCTTCTCTGTATGTATCTACCCCCAGGTAATAATACCAGTATGCTCGAGAACCTACTTAATCACCTCTCTACCCAACTTCCCCAGGAGACCATTGTGCTTGGTGACTTTAACATTGACTGGTCCAATTGTAGTGCTATGAAACCTACCAATCACATAAACCTTTTTGGTTTCACACAATTAATAACAACTCCCACAAGAATCCACAAACCCAGTAACAAGGAAACTACTCTGGATTGGATCCTTATTAATAGTCACCCTAACAATTACACTCCAGGATCCCTTCCTGATGATATTAGCGACCACATGCTTACCTACATTATTAGGGAAAAAGTCCATCAACCTAACACTCATAACATCAAAACCTCTTGCACCAAAAGATTCTTTAATCCTGATAGCTTCTTAACAGAGTTACAAGCATGTGACTGGTGACCTCTCTTCCATCTAGAACTTGATGAATCCGTTACTTACTTTAATACTAACTTTCTTCAAATTCTCGACTGCCATGCCCCTATACGCACAACTAGAATAAAAACTAAATCTGCTCCATGGCTCACAAAACAAACCAGGCAGAAGATACTCCTTAGAAATAAAATCTGGGTAAAATGGAGAGCTACCAAATGCCCAACAAATCACCTTCACTATAAACAGCTAAGGAATGCCACCAAGAAGGATATTCTTCGAGATAAAAAAGATTTCTACCTGCAACTACAACAAAGCAACCAACATTCCCCTCAAAAGTTTTGGTCAGGAATAAATAAACTCCTTCAGCCGGGGAACACCACTACTCCAGACCCGACTGGCTCCAACCATAATAACTCCACCCAGATCCCTGATGCCTTTAATAACTATTTTACCGAAGCCATTCTAACCTTGGCTAAATCCTTACCACCTCTCACTACTTTCCAAACTAACACCTGCAATAGTTCCTTACCTACCTTTCAAATACAACCTGTATCTACATCCCTAATCTGTAAACTACTTCAAAAACTTAAACCTTGCACCCCTTCTGCTGACCTTCTCCCATCTGAATTCCTACAAATAGCTGCAAAAGCCATAGCATATCCAATCTCCATCATTATCAACAGAACCATTTCAGAAGGCAAAATACCTGCTCTATGGAAGATATCCCATATTATCCCACTACACAAAGGTGGCCCTTCTACTGAGCTTTCAAACTATCGCCCTTTTGCCTTACTTTCCCTTTTAGCTAAGATCATGGAAAAGTGTATTCACAAACAATTACTTAATACTTACTACAAAACAACCTTTTCGCAAACTGCCAACACGGCTTTCGACCATTCCATAGCACATCAACTGCCCTCTTATCCTTTACAGATTCCATTAATAAAAATCGTAACAATAACTATTTCTCCTCTGCCCTATTTATTGACCTGTCTAAAGCCTTTGATATGGTTAACCATAACTTACTACTAGACAAACTAATTGCCCATTCTCTCAACCCTCAAGCTATACAATGGTTTAGGTCATATCTGGAAAATAGACAGCAAGCTGTACTTTGGCAGAACAATTTGTCTTCACTACTACCAGTCAATATCGGAGTACCCCAGGGCTCTATCCTAGGTCCCCTTCTCTTTTCTTTATTTATTAACAATCTACACCTACGCCATACCTCAAGCCACATGTATTCAATATGCCGACTCCACCTTAATCTGTACCGCCAAGAATATAGCCACTCTCCACTCCCTTACCCAATCTGTTTTTCAAAATATTGATAACTGGTTTATGCAACACTGCCTCCTCCTAAATCCTAAAAAAACTAAATTACTGCTTTTCACCCCTACTCACAAATCACCTACTCCATACTTCACTAGAACCTCCAACAATGGTACTAACATTACCCCAGAAACTACTACTTGCCTTCTAGGTGTAACTATCGATAATCATCTCAGCTATGATGAACACATCAACTCCACTATAAAGTCTGTTAATAAAAAACTTGGTACCCTCTATAGTATCAAAGCCTTCCTTACCCCTTCTGCTAAGAAAACTCTCCATCTGTTATAATAGCATAGCTAGATTTATCACAAGCTCCCCCTTTAAATCTCACAACTGCATTAACCTCCAACAACTAGGTTGGCTAGAGTTAAAAAGCCATATACTCTATCAACAATTACTTATTACACAAAAAATCCTATACCACCCTAACACCCCTATCCTTACTAATCTAATTACACCATATACAAATCTTTCCACACTATGCTCTGCAAATAAGCTTCTAGTTTCCTCAAATAAAGCTAATAACAAAGCTGGGGATTCACTCTTTTCAAACACTGCAGGAAAAATCTGGAACCAGATTCCCTCAGAATTATTCACACTTGCCTCTACTTCTCTTTTTAAGAAACACCTTAAGGAACATCTAAAAACTCATTGGCTTTGCCCATGCACTAACCCAGACTGATATCTGTCTGAAAACTACTATTCACCCCTTTTCCCTACCCCTTTAACCTAACTTTACAATTCTTATTACTTCCCCTTCTTTGAACGATGTGTATAACACCTGTGCACTCCTCCCTACCTGAGACTTGCACATACCTTTACTGTGTGTTGAATAATGAACTACTGCAAAATCTCTACTTAACCTGCTATAATTTGAAATGTATTATTATAACTTTTTTAGACTAATTCAACTCTCTACTATACTCTTTATTTATTTATTTATTTAACATTTGTTGACCGGGAATGTCCGACTAGGTTCCACAGAGCCTGTTTTCAGCAGAGGCCCGGGGAGAAATGCTCCAGATGCATGTCTTTGGAATGGAATACAATACTCTTGTATGTTTATAAATTGTTAACTGTTGTAGTGCAAAAATGTATCACTAATTCCCTTTTTAAGACTAATAGGTTCATAGGTTCATAGGTTTATACTAGGCTATCTGCCCTAAGGCATTTATAAGCCTAGCCCAAAGTTTTATGGCTTACGCCACCCCTTATATGAAAAAATACTGTGCCCATTAGTTTGTTGTGCCTCTGCCCAGCAGTGACACAGAGATGATTCCCGGGGTAAACCTATGATCTCCCATCCACAGGTCAAGATTTCTCTTGAACAGAGCCAGCGAGGTGCTCTGCCTCACATGGACCGGGATTTTATTCCACAGCATAGGGAGTCTCTGAGTGATAAATCTATCCCTCCAGCATATACTATTTATATCCGTGCTAAGGTTTAAGTCACTTGCTCTAGTGGTTTTGGTGGATTTGGATTTTTTGAGGTGGAGCATGTCCATTAATTCTGGGTTGGACATGGCCTTGTATGTCAGGCACATGTCACCTCTGAGCAGACGGTATGCGACTGAATAGAGCTGGATTTTCTTCAATCTGGCAGCATATGACAGATTTTGGAGTCCCTTTATCCTTTTGGTGAGGAACTTTTGGGGTCTCTCCAATTGCTGCAGATGTCAGGTGAGATACATCCCGAATGGGGCATTGTACTCGATCATTGGTCTGATAAGTGAAGAGTACAGGGAACAATGACCTCACTAGATCTGGATGTGAATCCCTTCATGATCAGGTGGGCAATGTAGAAGGTCTTTCTAACCACTTTAGCAACGTGAGTGTCAAAAGAAAGGCCACTGTCAACCTGGGTCCCCAGGTCCCTGATAACCTCTTCTGTGCTTAGTGGATTGCCACCTATATGGTAGCTTGGGGTTACCTTGTTTTTCCCGAAGGGCATGACTATACATTTTTTGGCGTTTAACTTCAGGCCATGGCTCTGGCACCAGCTATCTGTTTCCGTGAGTCCCTTCTGAAGGATATCAGTGTCCAATGCACTTTCCACTAGAAATTCTAGATTGTATTGTATAGTATAATACTATTTTGTATTGTAATCCTTCACATGTCTATATATTAACTTTCTCACTGTTCATGCTTGGAACTTTTCTCCCCGGGCCTCTACTGAAAATGGATATATATCCAGCTAGACTAGCCCGGTTAACAAATGTAAAATAAAAATAATAAAATAAATTCTTCCTCCGATGGAGAAAATCATGATCAGAAGTTTGCAAATGAGCATTTGTCTGGATTCTGTGTTTTATATGGGGAACTGCCCACTACTTATAATAATATCTTCTCATTTTGCTTCTGAACTATCTGCATTTCTAACTGTTATAATTCTGAAAAGCAAAAACATGACCAAATACGTGCATGTGATGTAATGGTTTGTACCCTGCAAATGTATAAATAAAATCAAACAAAGATCATGCACAGACAAAATATGTCAGGGTACTACTCAGAATAAAAAGTCTCCAAGTCGGTGTCTTGTATGAAATATTACTCTTTATGCCAAATAATGCTGATAATATAGATACACATGTAAATATCTAGTGAGACTTACATTTGCCTATCTCCTAGGCTTAACAGTAGAAAAATACATTAAAAAACCTTCATTCTTAAACTTTTGTTCACTTTCCAATGTCAAAATCTCAACTCCGTGTCTGACTTCTATCAGTACTTAATGTCATATTTCACTGACTAAACAATTCAACTAAAACTGCCCCATTGATACTAAAATGTTAGCGAACTGCTGTCTGATATGGTTTCTTACAATATATATGCTAAGAGCCTATGTTGGCTCAGGCATTCTTCAAATGCGAAGAATAAGCAGAGATCCAGGATGCATTACCTAGATGCTTACAGGCAGCGTATTGTGTCAAAGCAGGAGGAAATGGTTGGCAATGCACCGGCCTTACAACAATCAACATATGCTTTATAGAGTGAAATGAGTTATAAATATATTGTGCCTATCGACCAACAAGCAGCGGAATAATGAAATAGGCAGGGAATTATGTTTTAGTTGTGAGGTTGGGGAAGTCCATGGGAAGCAAATGGATCCTGTTGAAAGTAGAAATGCAAAATTATCAATGGATACTTGTTAGCATACCAGCACTGAGGTTTGGGACTTTTCCTTTTCAATATCATTTCCTTTTTTGTGCTCCGAATAGAACCTCATAGCATATAACACACACAGACACACACACACACAGACACACACAGGCACACACAGACACACACAGACACACACAGACACACACACACACAGACACACACAGACACACACACACAGACACACACACACAGACACACACACACAGACACACACACACACACACACACACACACACACACACACACACACACACACACACACCACTCCAATTAAAATCAAAATCAAAGTAGGAAAGGAATGAAAGGTACAGTTCCAGGCAACCTTTAAATAAAACAACCATCATACACGTCAGGTTCAGTAGTTTAATAATGAGGATGGTAAACTTCAGATAAGAGATCTGAGCTATGTGTGAAATAAATTATGAGGGGCAGGCAGTATCAAATCATATGTTTCACGTTTGAACAAAATATTGATATGTCTACAACTTCAGCACTATGAACTTTGCATGGTTTAAAAAACAGTATTGCACATCTGCAATTTGCAATACAATAATGATATGTTTGTTTTTAATATTTCTTAAAAAGTGCAAATGAAAAAAATTTTTTTTTAAAACTCATCCACACTGGATATCTTGCATTGCATATTATTTATGCTGCAGAACAATTTGTAGCATACTCACTATTATTTTCTGATAGCATCAGCTTAGTAAATTTCAACCAATCCTAAATGCAAACTGTATTTGTCAAAGAACTGGGATATACGACCTCACTATACATATCTTCTCCGACAGCTTAACAATGTTAATTTCAATACACAAGCTTAGGATACATTTAAGTGACAAGTTTACATTTATTTTAGCTTAGCCTGAATATTGTCATTTATATTAATTTCTTGGTGGGATTTTTTGTCATATTATGACGTGATTATCATTCAGAAATTCAAAGCTAACATTATGTTTTAAGTTCCTTAATTCAACTGATGCTCGCAAATTACCTGGCTTTATGTGTCTGCTTCAAAAACTGCTGCTTGTGATGGCACTGCTGTTCTACTATAAATTAAATAAAGTTATTAAACTCACTTCAGCAGTATAGAAAAAAATAACTGTAGGATGAACATTTCATAGCAGTGTCAAATTATGTTTAGCCAAGCATGACATCTATAGATTTATCTGAGCAACTAATGCACCTCATGCAGTTACTTTACCATGTATAAATGCAGCAATATGCAAGTTTTTCAGAAGCTATCATCTTGATTTTAATCCAGTTATACGAGTAAAGTCAACAATCAATAGCATGCTTTAAATGTTTGTTTGTTTATTGGAACATAGTATGACATGAAATAATGTACAATGTATTACACATTAAAGTATTTGCTACCACAGTTGTAAGTTAACTGCTTTAATATTATTAAGAGGTAAAAATAATCTACACTGCCCTACAGGGAAGCAACACAGTGTGTGTTTGAATGACTGTGACCTGAAATAAAATGTTCTGAAAGAAAATACATACATTTATAAAATCTATGGATGAATGCTATATTTCTCTGAAAGCAGCATTACTGAAACTGTGGCTCATAGAAAGAAAAATAAATAAATAGACAAAGCCAAAGCACAGTTAGATTTTAGACCCTATGATTGTAGCTCTTAATGTTGTCATGCCAATAGAAAAGCACTCTAAAATATGTGGAACTGAAAATTCACTCAATGAATCAGAAAACAAGGCATGGTTTTGGATCGGTTGTGATTTGCAAAACATACCCCACATAATAACAAAGATGATGTAAAGAATAGTGGTTGTAGAAAATTGGCTTACATATCCTTTTTATATACTCATATGTACTATACACAAACTTTTGTCTTGCCTTTTCTGATGTGTTTTAGTCATTATTTCTGTATTTCTACAAATTTTAGAAACTCAGCTGCTAGCACAGCTACAGTTATGTTACATCTTAGCAAATTTATGCTCCCTATAAATACATCGTGTTGCATAAGGATATCTGTCTCCCAAGTCTTTGAGCTCAAGTAATGCCATGCAGTTGTGTAATCTCATTTAAAAATGCAAGTGGCCAATTGTGTTGTTTATATTAATGATAATGTGCAAATGTGGTGGATGCCCAAGGATCCAATCAAAGGGCATCATGCCCAGTCAACATTTTGTAGTTAATACATTTAAATAAACAAATAAATACATACAACTCAAAAATTAAACAGATAAAGAAAAAGTATAAATGATCCCAGTAGTATAAGTAACAGAAGCTGAAAGATAGCATTGAAAAGAAGACTAGAGAAGGCCAAGTAAGTTACCTAAAAAGAAGCAGTTTCTGATACGCTACTATGTGCCTTGTGTTTGCTCCAAATACATTTTAAACTATATATATATATATATATATATATATATATATATATATATATATATCCAAAAAACTTCGTAAAAATCAGAATTATCCAATAGCAATGTCGAAAAAACACACTGAGAGCCAGTAATTAGCGCTTTCATCCAATTTAATATGTTGGACTTCTTCAGAATAACATACAATTACAATACAATACTGTATATATATATATATATATATATATATATATATATATATATATATTTTTTTTTTTTTTTTTTTGATATGCTGATGTTTACCGTTACTGGCTTGGTTCTCTGCTAATGCAGGTCGATATGCAAATGCTTATTGTAACTGATCTTTGACCCATCTTCTGCAAACATTTAAAAATGGCTGTAAACATTTCTAGTGATAATATCAGTGGACTCAAGTATCCTTTTGTATAATACCAACAAACCTTTCCTTTTTCTATTGCTCTATGTTTCTGGCTGAGTGCAAACAGTGTGTGCACTGTTTAAGCTTACACTTACTTTCTGTGGTACTTTCCATACTGCACCGATGTGACTACCAAGAGGCTTCCTGCTATGTTTGCTTGTGCGGTCTACTTAATGTGTTATGGCTAATAATGAGATTTTCATCAGAAGTGCTGCACTTGAGCACTAATAGGGAGTGAAATGTGAACCATATGAGCTATTAAACTCTTGATCATACCTCTCAACTGAATGTATTTTTGCAGAATGTCCAGATTTTTACCTCATATTTTTGGTCTCTTCTTCATAAAAATTTCATTTTTCTTGCAAATTACTGGCAAATTATTGAAAACTGAAGTCAGAAAATAATGGACATTTGAGATTCACACTTCATACCCTTCAGAAAATTCATGCCAATGCAAAACCCATTTTTCTAACGACTTTCTAAATTTATAAGAGCAGTATTTAAAAAGTGTCTCTATTTTTGGGTATTTATCCCCCATTATTTATAGCATTGCCCAGATTTCTTGCTCTAACAGGTTGGATCATCACTGAAATATGACAGAGGTAAGCAAACAACAGAGGGGAACAAATAAAAGGGACATGGCTGTCTGATATCGTTAATATGTGTTCATGGACACTGACTGAGACAGTACGTGCTATTTTGATGAAAGACTTCTACCCTTTGTCTTTAGTACACATGCAAGTACATTAGCGTCAGTGGTTAAAATGTTTGCT
Source organism: Protopterus annectens (assembly GCF_019279795.1). Classification (NCBI taxonomy): domain Eukaryota; kingdom Metazoa; phylum Chordata; order Ceratodontiformes; family Protopteridae; genus Protopterus; species Protopterus annectens. The sequence goes on along the minus strand of NC_056734.1, from coordinate 579,566,307 downwards.
GAAATGTTAATTTATAAAATATGCTGTCTAGCAGAGCAGTCAATGTTGATTTTCCTAGTTTGCACAAATTTGTTATGACCTGCCCCTGAATTTCATTAGGAGAGCTTTTATAAACAAAGTGAAAGGGATACAAGGGTTTGCCTGCAAAGTCAAAAAATAAGTACAGTTTTAGCTTTCAGTGGTACATAAAGGGAAGTTCATCAGTCTTTAGCCAATGATGCTAATGCCAGAATTATGTTACATTTTAAAAGGGGCTGTTTTGTTCAAATGGATACCTTTTATTACAAGGGTAAAATACACAAATTGTTGATTGCTGGAAGATCATTGGGCTACAAATGTGTTGATTCATATGTTCAGAGTTTACAGGTTCATATGTTAGTACTAGGCTGACTACCCATGTGGACCATTTTAAGCCTAGCCAGTTACTTCATGTGAGAATCAAACCCTGCATCTTGTGTCTGTAATGTAAGCACTTTAACCATTATGCCAACCTCCCACCCTGTTTGTAGGTTTCATCACTAAACAGAATTTTTTCTAGAGTATAGATATTAAATGATCAAGAGATTTCAGTAGCAACATATGAATTTTTCATTGTTAAACAAATACGTGTGTGTGTGTGTGCATGCGTGTGTTTTATTTGTCTTTTTTTGTTTTTGGATTCCCCAAGATACATATGAATCTTAGGGATCCCTTTTTTAGGGGACTGTTTTGGCAAGAAGGTTCGAAATTAAAACCCTTGCAGCCTTCAAAAAATTTGAGTTAAAGACAAAGTTACCGATTATCCTTCCATTAATAGATTTTCATCACGACATTAGAAATATAGACATTCATAGAAAGATATGGATGTTGTTTACTTTTATACCTACATTGCTCAGGATAAGGGTATAGATATGTTAAAAATGGTATTGGAGTCCTCCCCACTGCCAGAGAAAATTGAAAAGTGGCATCAAAGTAGTATGCTCTTGTTTAAAAATTTCAACAATTGTCTTAACTCTTCCTGTTTAGTCAAGCCAACAAGCTTATCAAGTGGTGGGTGCGGTGGGTCAACCTTATTGTGGCACAACATGAAAGAATTTGTTTCTCTCCTTTTGCAAGTAGCATGATGTTCTATGGTCATTATAAAGATTTTATTTTTGTTTATGAAAAGGCAGTTTAAAAGAACTCACTCTCTTCCATATCCACCTCAATAAGACCTCCGACGTTTGATGGTTCAAAGTTTTTTTTTTTTATTTTGGATATAAGTTTACAAAAGTAAATATAATACAAGACAAAATATATACAAATGCAGTATGTATCATATAAGAACTATTAGTTATTCCAGCATCCATCCTCACAACACGGAGTACAATGTGGAGAGCTAATGAACATGACCAGATTGGCACAGGATAATGAAATATTCTTAAAAAAAAAAAAAGTAGGACTTTCAATATTTATTTTTGAAAAGTGATTGCAGAAATGACAGGAAACTTTATTTTAATCACTGATGTTGGTACCATTTATATGCAAAAATCCGATTCAGTTACTAACAAAGACAATATTACCCTGGCAATATTCATGAAATAAACCCTCATTCAGTAGGCATCAAGTCTGTAATTAAACAGAGGACACTGCAAGTAACTGAACAGGTATACAAACTGTACATTACTAAACCCCTTTTCTTTTATAAGGTACAAACATTTAAAAGATTTTGAACACCTGATGAAAGAAGCCATTACAACATACAAACAAAAAAGTATTTATGCCAGTAGTGAATGAGCACATCATAAAAATAACTTCCAACAATCCTTATAAAATTAAACCATACTGCAGATAAAGTTCTTGGTTCCAATGGTAGGCATACATATAGTACTACCTATGTGGTTTATATAGTGACCTGCAGAAGTTGTACTTGTTCTTATATTGGTAAAACAGTTCACGCTCCTAGAGTTAGAACATGTGAATATGTCTGAGCAGAAGTGAAGGACCAGATTTTTCCACATCTGTATTTAATGCGTTTCAGAAGGTAGATGATTATTGCAGGAATTAGAGATTCAGTTGTCTCCTACAGACATGTGAATTGTATTGATCATTGCCCTTAAGTGCCATGGCCTTTCTTGGCCTGAATGATTATTTGAACTTTAAATGTATATTAAGGTCTAGACTTAAAATATTAATATTATTAATAACTTAGTTTTTATTTTTAGTGCAGTCTTTATCTTTTACATGTCATTACATTCATTACATGATTTGTATAACAATTATTTTTAAGTTTTATAAATGTATCATCTGCTTTATACTACCTATTACTGTGAGCATTTTATTTGACTTCATGACAATTATTGAATCCATTCTGATTCAGTAATTCATTGACAAATGTTGAACTTCCTAATGTTGAACTTCCTTGGACAAATTAAAGTACTTGGGCTTTTTTCGTAAATCAGTGCTGCTTCACTCCGGGGTGTGTATGTGTGTTTTTTTTTAGTTTATTTTTAATTACTTTTACTTCATAGGTAGTCAAGTGGACTTTATGTTAAATCTTTTAAAACAACTTCAATAGTATTTGCAGCGGCTTATTACTCACTGAGCTGTTTTTGAACTCTTTCTACCCATGTTCAGGCTTCCAGATTTTTAATGACTAGGACATAAAATAGGCATTAAATGATTTAATAACCTTTGGCTTGTCATGTTACCTACACCACAGAGCTAAATGTTACAGTAAGTGTATTTACAGAGGTTTAGTTGCCGAGCTCTTTGAAAGGTTTCTATTACAAATGTGCATAGCCAGTTTTAGACAGCTATAAAACTTTCAAGAAAAAAGGTACCAAAATAATTGATATTTCAATATTTTTGCCAAGTTTGCCAAAATAAAGTTGTACAGCACTCTTTAATCAATCATTCAGATTATTGCCCATAGATGCAAGAAGTTAAAATCCCCAAGAACTAGCAAACTTACTGTCCCTTAAAATTTGAATGAAACTCTTATATTAAGAATAAATTTAGGCTATGAGTCTTCAAGCTAGACTCTTTTAGAATGGTAGATCAGATTGAAAAAGTAAGATTTCACGATTTTAATAAATCTGTAGTTAGGTTGCTTGTTTTAGGCAATTCCTGCATCCCCACATTGTAATAAGTATCTCATTCATAGAATTCTGTTGAGGCTTCTTCATTCCTTTAAATTCGACTGAGAAGTTAAAGAGACATTGAGTCCTGAATTGTTGGGTTTATCATTTTATCAAATTACTATTTGGCAAATAGCAAATCATTGAACCCCTATTTAGCAAACAGCATTTCAGCAAACAAAATCTTTCGTATGGTAAGGAAGCACTTGGCCAACAGCAAAACGTTGCCCTTTTCCCCACTGTAGTATGATCTCAGAGTTGGTATATATATATATATATATATATATATATAGTTAGGGGGAGTGTGCAGGGTGTAGTCCCCCCACATTGGGGGATGTGGGGGCAAAGCCCCCACTTGTGTGGGTTTAATTTTGTGCAGTTTCTGTTCTGGTGTGCCTTTGGCAAAGTGCTTCCTTACCCTGAGAAATATTTTGTTGTTTGCTGAAATGCTGTTTGCCAAACAGGGGTTTGATGAATTGCTGTTCACTGAATAGCAATTCAATAAAATGATATAGACCTGAATTGTTACAATGAGTCCCTAGTTCTGTTTGTGGAAGAGTCTCTTAATCCTGCTTGGGTGCCCCAGTAATGGTGATACTGCTAGGAGTTTACCGATTCCTTTTATTCTTTTATAAGCCCCCTAATTTTGTTAATTATGATGCCACTTGAACTATGTTTATTCCTTCAGGGGTCTATGATTCACTTAATGATGTCAATTGTTATCCAAATCCTTTAAATATATGTGGGTTTACTGACTTTGTTATTATTGACTGTCAAAGTTTCTGGGGGGGTCCTCTCTAGAAATATTTAATCTAAACAGTGCATTTCTGATTTGTTAACCTTGGTAAGATCTCTGAATGTGTTAACTGAGCTGGGGGTCTACGACACTGCTAAACATATTTGTTCACCTCCATCTTCCGGACCTCAGATCTCTGAGGATGCATATGTCGGTGTGGCTGCCTATTTATTCTCTAAAGGCATGCCTTGTTGATCCACTGTAACGTACTCCCCAACCTCACCACCACTACTACAACTATAACCACCACCATACCCCACTACCACCACCACCACCACTACTACAACTATAACCACCACCATATCCCACTACCACCACCACTGCCACCACTACCTCTTTTCATATGCAAACACACTTGTTCTTGCACATGCCTAAAACTCATGAAAGCATCCCAGCACCTGCTGTGTTAATAAGAAGTATCTTACTCACTATCCAGAAAAGGCAAGTCTACACAGATAACTCCCTTACTCCCCTCTCTGTGCTGACACTCCAATACCCAAGGTGTTATGTGAAATCACATCACAAGACACCCTACCCCATCGCAAGAGACTGCTAGCTAATATGTTAATTCCATGGGCATCCAACTCCATGAACTCTGCTGGGACCTCAGTAATCTAACAAGGACAGTATTAGTGCATGCTCCATACATATAGGTTTTATTTTTTTTAATCTACAGCAGTTGTGTATGTCCTTATGCATTTGGTGGTATCTTGGTGTGGGATATACTTAACATTATTTCAAGGAGACAGCCATACAACTACATTGTACACAACATAAAATGAGCCAGGGCTGCTGTGCTTGTTTACTTTAACAGACTCCATATACTGCCAAGAATCCTAGTGATGACCTCCCATACCAGGACTGTTGCTTGCTTTTACAGCATTTGTGCAAGTTATTCACAATTTTCCTGCATCTTTACTGTAGTGGTGTAAAATGCTTCATATAGGCATTGTTCACAGCATGTTTTTCCAAGTAATGTGCATTAGTTTATCTACAAAAAGAAGCAGCATCTCAATTCCATTCTTGGAATCCAGAACAGATCCCAAGACAGCATGCAAACATGACGAGTGCAAAACTCTAAGAATTGCTGCCTTGTTGAATGATCCTCTTAGGATGACTTCTTACCACACCATAAAATATTCCTTAATTTGGTCTTTTTGACTATTGTGACCGGATGCCCACATATGTGAAGCAGAGTTGTCAACTTGCTTTTAATACTATTAAACTTTGTGTATAGTCAATGTTCAAGTCTCTTCCCCATGGGGGAGACTGATAAAGCACTTACTGCATCCCAGAAGACAGGGACCAGATTTGAGGGGGGGGGTGGGCATGAGGAGTTCACCTATTCTGGGGGGGGGGCAGTATCCAAGACTCACTGCAGTAGGGGGGGGCAGTATCCAAGACTCACTGCAGTAGCTGAGCTAAGAGCCTAACGAACTCCACAATGCAAGCATCAGGAGGGGTCAGGCATGCAGGGAAATGTGCAAGTGACTCCTGAAGGCAACAACTGCAGAGCTCACAAGGATGCTGTTGGGTGGGAGGCAGTTAGGGCCCACTCCCACTATTGTAACAGCATGCTTAATCTCATCAACCCCAGAGAGGGGTGGAGTTGAGATCATCGGAGGCTAAGATGGCTCCAGCAGACCTGATAAATGAAAGGAGCTGGTGTCAGCTAATGTTCAGCTGTGGGGAGGGGAAGCAAGAAAAAAAATATATTTTATATATATGTATACACATACATATATATATATATATATATATATATATACACATATATATATATATATACTTA
>NC_056734.1:579508121-579558121 GCF_019279795.1 Protopterus annectens | reverse complement strand
TTAGGAGTGGGTGAGAGGGGTCCCCTCCATATGGGAAATGCAGGGTGATATGTCCACCCCCCCAAAATAAAGGCTTTGTTTCAGGTTTGCTGAAAGTGGATTTTAGTGTAATCTGTTTGCAGTAACTGGAGTGGCAGTACTAATATTCACAAACTTATCACGGACCCATTTACAACGAGAAGTGTGGTTTCTCACGACGTCTCAAAAGTTTCATGAACTGGCAAAGCTTTATAAAACCATAGATGTATATACTGTGATTGTTTCTGTAACTGTGTGAGTGAGTGAGTGAGTGAGTGAGTGAGTGAGTGAGTGAGTGAGTGAGTGAGTGAGTGAGTGAGTGAGTGAGTGAGTGAGTGAGTGAGTGAGTGAGTGAGTGAGTGAGCATGTTGTGTGTTTGCAGCTATGTCTTACAGAGCTCCACAGGGTCTGGCTTTGCAATGACATTTCAACAGACAAAGTGAACAATTAGAGAATGAATAAATGATAATGTGTTGAAAAGAAACTGTTCCTGAAATTAACCTGATTCAGTAAAGGTGGCCGATTCCACCTGAACAAATTATATGATAATATTCCAAGGATAAAAACGCCAACCAGAGTGAATATTCCATTGTTAAAAGAAAGATATAATATACAGCATATAAAGGCAACAGAATAGAACATGAACCAGAGGAGCATAAAGTAAAATAAAGACTTTAATAAAACATAAGATAAAGCATACAAAGGATACAAATGGCAAGCACTTTTGCAACTGCTTCTTCAGACCTTCAGAGCATAAACCTAGTAACTAGATCTAGTTACTTGGTTTATGGTTTGAAGAAGCTATTGCAAAAGCGCTTACCATTTGTATGCTTTGTATGCTTTATCTTACGTTTTATTAAAGTCTTTATTTTACTTAATGCTCCTCTGGTTCATGTTCTATTCTATTGCCTTTACGTGCTATAAATTATATGATAACATTAAATTTCTTGGTTAGAGGTATAACACAAACATGTTGATACAATATAGAGACTAAAGCTGTACCACTAAAAGATGATTTATTTTATTTAATTGTTCAGAAGACAAAGAATCCAGCTGGCCTGAGCCTATCTGCAGTACAATATGCCTCAGAGAAAACCTGCCATTTGATCCAAAGAGATCCAGAGAGATATAATTTATGTCTCAGTACATGTTTAGATAATATTGCCATGATCAGAAGGGGACAGTTTGCTGAAAGAAGGAATTAGAAAGTGTACGCAAATAAATAATGACAAATACTTGCTAGCAAGGGAGGACCTGGGGATACATAATATAAATTAATACTTATGCAAATACTTTTTACATGAATAATGATGAAATATGAAGAAATCATCAAAAACTACTGAAGTAATTAAATGTATAGCAATGCAGTATAACAAAATGATGCTTCAAAATGTGCACAGTTGGTTTCCAAGTTGTGCACTTTCTCATAGTATTTGAATGTAAACCATGAGAAATATATTGTCTTCCTCCATGACTATAATTAATAAATTACTTGCACAACAACTGCACACATTTTGGAAGGAAGGATTAATGAGCTTGGAACACACACATCACGACTGTCTCTCTGTGCTGTAGCCTATATGCAAGTGGAAATTAATCTAAAGTGTGCAGGTTAGAATTTCTAACTGAAGCATTTAATTCTTTGCTTCTGAGCAGGTTCATTTTGTAGACACTAAATATTTGTTTATTCAAGTTCTTACTTACCATCAAGAAGTTCTGTCCAAACTAAATCCAATAATCTCTTTGTTCCCTAATGCTGATGACAATACCCTATGGAATCTATAATAAAGGTCATTCCTTCAAAATTAAGACAAACCTGTTCTGCTGCATATATTCAGTGTGGTCAACACAGGGAAACCATAAATTAAGAAACTAGGACATTTTTTGTTTCAACCAAACCAGACTTCCCAGCCCCAAGATGTTAAATGCAAGCTAAGTTGTGCACACTTTTTGTATGCGAGTGTTTGGGGGGGGGGGGGGTCAAGCAAGTCCATTGTGAATGTACAGTTTATACAACCCATTCAGATCAGACCCTGGCTTAAATCAAGAAAGCAAAGCTGTACTGGCAGTTAGGGTACTGCTCCTTTTCATAGGTTCATAGGTTGATACTAGGCTATCTGCCCTAGGGCATTTATAAGCCTAGCCATAGTGTGTTTGGCTTTCGCCACCCTTTTAGATTAGTTGACTGTGCCTCTGTATAGTAGGTTACAGAAGATAGCCCTTTTGAGGTTAGTTTACTGTGCCTCTGTCTAGTAGGGACAAAGAAGAGATCCCAGGGGTAAACCTACGATCTCCCATCCACTCGTCAAGATTTCTCTTGAAGAGAGTCATTGAGGGACTCTGCCTAACATGGATTGGGATTTTGTTCCATAGTGAGGGGAGCCTCTGGGATATGAATCTGTCCCTCCAGCATGTCCTATTTATTTCTGTGCTGAGGTTTAAGTCCCTGGAGCTTGTAGCTTTAAGGGATTTTGATTTCCTGAGGTGGAGCATGTCCATTAATTCTGGGTTGGACATGGCTTTATATGTCAGGCACAGATCGCCTCTGAGTAGGCGGTAAGCAACTGAGTAGAGCTGGAGTTTCTTTCGCCTAACTGCGTAGGGCATCTGTTTTAGTCCCTTGATCCTCTTGGTGAGGTACTTTTGGGGTCTTTCCAGTTGCTGCAGGTGTCGGGTAAGGTACATCCCAAATGGGGCATTGTATTCAATTATGGGCCTGATGAGTAGAGGGGCACAATGACCTCTTGATCTAGATATGAACCCTTTCATGATAAGGTGGGCTATATAAAAGGTCTTTCTAACCACTTTGGCAACGTGATTGTCAAAGGAGAGATTGCTATTTACTTGGGTCCCCAAATCCCTAATTAATTCTTCCGTACTTAATGGATTACCACCTATGTGGTAATTTGTGGGCACTTTGTTTTTCCGAAAGGGGATGACTATGCACTTTTTGTCATTTAGCTTTAGGCCATGGCTCTGGCACCAGTTATCCGTCTCTGTGAGACCCATTTGGAGGATGCTTGTGTCAGTAGGCGAGTCGATTATGGCACCCAGTTTGCAGTCATCTGCGAACTTGGTCAGCCATAGTCCTCCCATGTTAGCCTGTACCTCAGAGAAAAATATACTGAACAAGAGAGGTCCCAGGACTGAGCCTTGTGGGATGCCACTTGTTTAGAGTCTGACATGGTACCTGCAATTCTGACCATGTGGAATGTCAGAAAAGTTGTCCATTAGTCTCACAGTCCATTCCACCCTGCTCCAGTCCAGCAGGGATGCTAGTTTAGCTCAGATAACAGGCAGATCATGTTGTATTTTTAACAGGCAGATCATGTTGTATTTTTAACCCTCTGCAAGTTGACAAATAGAATTAAATCATGCCAAGTTGACAAATAGAATTAAATCATGCCTACAAACTGAGGGTAAGACCACAACCACAGACTTGTTGATGCTGAAACACATGATATGCCCCCACCCAGTCTATGTTTCTTTTCTGGCTTGTGTTTGTGAATTTAAAACTAAGACATTGTTTTAACTGCTACTTAGCAAAGGAAAGTGGGGGACATCAGTTTACTTTCACTTTTCACTTAATTCATCATTGTGAATTTTATAAAATATACTAGATTTTTCCCTATGAATTATAGTATATAGTAATATAATAAAAAAATTGAAAACAATCTGACATCAAACTCCCTTGTCATTCTACAACGCCCTATACAGACTAGCTGTGTGGATTGAAATGGCAGCAACAAACTAAGAAATGTATTGCAATTATCTGTGCACTTAATTGCTTTACTAAGCTTTTATTAATGGTGTTGTGAGTTTGCTGGTCTATGGACATAAAAGGAAACACTATGTATGTAAGGAGGCATTGTAGGGTGTTTATTAGTGAAAATGAGCTGAGAAGAAAGTGAATAAAATGTCTTATAGTAACACTCAGAATTACCTGAATCATTTTCAGATCAACTAAATCTGAACTGTGGGCTTAATTCCAATAATTTCATGCTAAATATTGTCTTGGCTATAGTTTGGAATCGATGATGAAACAACTTCTCTGGAAAACTGCCACATTTTTATAAGTACTGGAAACAAAACAGCCATATGCTGGCTTATATACATCATCCTTGAACTCCTGTACAAAACTATTATTCTGCATTTTAATTCAAGGAGTCCTTTTCAAACTCCCTTTGTGTCTCATCTTCCTAATAGCTTAAATAACCAGTATGGCATACCCTTTCTTTAAAAGATGCCCATGTTGTTCAAAAGGTGTCACTCTGGGTTATGTTCACTGTTATTTAATTACTATTGTTTTGTTCATGTTTAGAAAATAGCATCATCAAAAAAAAAAAAAAGAGAATCCCATAAGCTGAAACAATATGGCCTACATGAAACAATTCTACCACTCTTTGCATCAGTATACTGGAGAACTCTAGTGACTTTTCTAACAATTTATTTATTTATTTATTTTTTGTGGTTTAGTAAAAAGAGCAATCCTCATCTGTCCCTGGAACTTCTAATAGGCAAGGACAGACCTCTACTTAAAACACTGTGAATTTGCTCTCAACACTCTGGCACAATGTCATTATGAATTCCTCAACTGTTCCATAAGGCTTTGCAATGACAGAGCATGACTGGAAAGTTTATTTCCTCTTGCCCCAGTGATTCCAGTTGCGTTGTACTCTAGCACAAGTGGACATAAGTGTGAGCATGCTTTGTCATTAGAAAGTTATAGAAGAAAAAAGTAAAAAAAAATATATATGAATAAATCCTTATACAAGCGATTGGGAGGACATACAGATAGTTTAAGAGGCAACATTTTGAGGAGTTTTGATAAAATATTGCAGGGTTATAAAGAGCCTCTAAGCAATTAAGGCTCTTTTTCTGATATTTTTCCAACTAAACTGAGTTAAAAATATCTTAGAAGAATGTAATACTGCCATACAGTGCATACATGTACAGCGGCACAAAACCATTTGAACAAAAGTGTCTATTTCCAGGACTGAACTGAAGCCATTTCTTGAAGAAGAGATGTGTTGACAGTAACCAAGAATGCACACTGGGAATGTAGGAATATAGCCTGTAGCTGAACCCAGATGATCGGCCATTCTGATAATGTTTAGAGGCATTAGTGTCAGTATAGTATTAAAAGCTCATATTCCATTTCTACACACCTGTGACCAAACTAACCATTCATTTTATCTATTCTGTGTTCCTGTCCACAAATGACTTAGCACTTCAGAGAATGCAGTACCTACATATTCATAGTAAAATTCACTTTGTAGTTTTCTCAATCAACCCATTACCACCTGTATGTTGTTGCCAAGTACATCATTGATTCTTACATACAGCAGCAGCAGCAGTTTAGTTCTGTAAATCAGAGCCACAGAAATGGATGATAGGCTTTATTCTCAGAGATACAAGATAATATTTCAACAAGAAACATTCCTTTTCTTACACTTTCATCTTGCATATAGGTTGCTCACCCTTCCCTGCATACAAGCTATCCATCTGAACTGGTTTCACATGTGAATCATGTACTAATACTGTCATGCTGTCTGTGACATTCCTAATGTGAGACTAAGACAGCTCTTATATAAATTGTTTTTGCTGTTAGCATCTTTAGAACTTTTTCTAAATATATGCAACTGTTATTTTATGTAGCCTTACTGCAGATTCTTTTATTAAACGATTAAGTTATGAGACGGTTGACCAGGTATTAGATGCTTGACTTTATATTCAAAATAGTCTGAATCATAGAAAGAATATTAAAACAATGTATAAATGTCAGTGTTTATTCATGTGGTCTGCATTCCTGATCCATACAACCCCCAAATTAAATTATAAGAGTTCACACGTCTACTGAGTAGACTAAATATGTGGCTTTTCCATCAAAAACTACGTATTCTCTTTATACCAAGGTAATGCAGACTTAGAGATGCTATTCTATTTAGGAAGATATATTGGGGCAAAGACTCCTCCTCCACAAAAGTAACTACTACGTATGCATGTATTTATTGCCTGAGATTTGGTTTGAAGTAAAACTGTATTCATTACCAATGAGTTTAGCTTATAACCCTATGTGAATATATCTGCAATGTGGTTTCAGATTAAAAAACTGTCTACTGTCATTTTATAATATTTTAAATTTCCTTCTGCTACTAATGAAATTGGTATGATCTAAAAATAAATATTTTGATTTTTAAAAAATGTAGTTCTTCTTGTAAGATATTTAACTTGTATGAAAATGCTCTCACTGTTTCAAATGATATAATGTTGTAACTGTCTACAGCATTTCAAGCTCAGGTGAGTTAGGGTGCAAAATATAAAATTTGTCAATGGTATTTATTTCAGATTCCTAATATTATGTATGCTTTAGAACGGTATTTAGCAGAATTTAAAAGTATAGCCTAGGACTGAAATGTACATTTGGTCAATTTAACAAAGGCGTCTTGCCAAAGTTACCAAATTTGAATGCAAAAACTCATACTTCTGTTACTGGCTTAAATAAATTCCACTGAAATCTCAAGAGCATGTGTATAGGTAACAGGTGTTGTATTAAACTGCTTGTTTATTAATAATTTTATTTCGGCTTATGTAATTAAAGAAGAATATAAAAAGTTGTTATAAGCCATTTGGACATACAAAGTTGGGGACAGACATCTTTATTCCTGCCTCAGAGTAACGGGTGTATGAGGAAGGAGACGTACCCATTCCGCCAGCATTGTACTAGCACTGTACCTCAGTGATACAATGGTAGCAGTGGTCTATGCAGTTTCACACTCGTTCCTCAAAAATCCTAGTGCATATCATGTCACAAATAAAAAGGCAACAAAAGCAGGTGGACACAGTGATTCTAAAAGGTACACAAGTAGTAGCACGCTGTTATATTAATATATTCTGTGAACCTATTTGTGTATGTGCAATAGTGTTACTTTGTGTACTGGTCATCTTTTGTCTGCTACTCCCATTTTGTCCATGTTCTCAAAAGTATATCTTCCTAAACAGTTGTCCCTCCCCAGGTCCACAAAACACACTCCCAACATACACTCCCCAGACAATGCCTACAGACTGAATTACTAGACAATGCTGAGGTATGTATGAAAAAATTAAGATGGTGATTAGTAGTTCAGATTCCTGAATTCATTGTCTATAATGTACAATGTTTTCCAAGAGGATAAAAACATAGGTTCATAGCTAGGTACTAGGCTATTGGCCCAAGGGCTTAAGTAAGCCTAGCCAACAAGGTTCCCTGGCTTATGCCACCCAAGAAAGTTAGTTTCCTGTGCCCCTGTCAAGCAGAGCCACAGAAATGATCCCCGGGGTGTATTTCCCATCCACACATCAAGATTTTTCTTGAAGAGTGCTAATGAGGAACTTTGCTTGACAAAGATGGGTAGCTTGTTCCAGAGAATAGGAAGTCTCTGGGACAGGAATCTATCCCTCCAGCATGTCCTGTTTACTGTGTTGACAAGGTTTAGCTCTCTAGAGTGTGTAGCTCAGAGGGATTGGGATTTCTTTAGGTGTAGCATGTCCAATAGCTCTGGGTTTAAAATAGCTTTATATGTTAGGCAGAGAACTCCTCGGAGTAGTCGATATGCTACAGAGTAAAGCGGGAGCTTTATGAGACGGTCAGTGTAGGGCATCTGATTGAGGTCAGTAATCCTCTTTGTGAGGTACTTCTGTGGCCTTACCAGCTGCTGTAGATGTCTTGTGAGGTACATTCCAAAAGGGGCATTGTACTCTATAATGGGTATAATGAGTGCCGAGTAGAGGGGGAACAATGACCTCTTTTCCTGCATAAGAACCCTTTTGTGATGAGGTATGCCACACAAAGATTTCCTGACTAATGTGGTAATGTGATTATCAAAGGAGAGACTACTGCCCACCTGGGTCCCAAGGTCTCTTATCACACATTCGGCATTAAGTAGACTGCCGTTTATGTGGTAGTTCATGGGTACAATGTTTTTACCAAAGGGGATGACAATGCACTTTTTGGCACTGAGCTTGAGGCCATGCCTCTGACACCAGGCATCTGTCTCGGGAGGCCCTTCTGTAGGATGTCCACACATTTGGGGACTCGACTATGGCTCCTAGTCTTCAATCATCTGCGAACTTCATTAACCAGAGGTCTTCTGCATTGGCCTGTACTTCAGAGAAGTAGATACCAAACAGGGGATGTCCCAGGTCTGAACCCTGTGGTACTCCACTTGTCACTAGTTTGAAGTCAGATTTGGAGACTGCAACTTTTACAGTGTGGATTTTGTCAGTGAGCTAGTTGGCAACCCATTGTGTGACATAGGGATTTATACCTAGTTTAGCAAGTTTGGCTATAATTCCAGAATGGGGGATGGTGTTGAAAGCCTTGGCGAGGTCAAGATAGGCTGTGTGAACCACCTTACCCTTGTCTATGGCTTTGGTGCCTGCCTGAAATAGGTCGATCAGGTTCAGAAGGCATGATCTGCCTTTCACAAAGTCGAACTGGGTGGGGTCCAGAGTTTGGAGGTTACCAATGTCTGTTTATGAGTTCCATGATGATACATTCCATGGCCTTGCAGACCAGGCTCATCAGGCTAATAGGGCGATAGTTCCCAGAATCAGTGGTGGCTCCCCCTTTGTGAAGTGGGATAACTGCTGCTGTGCGCCATTCAGTGGACACAAAGCCTGATGTGAGACTATGATTGAACATGGTGCTTAAGTGGGGAGCCAGTTCATTCTGAAGTTCGTGTAAAACACAGCCTGGGATGTTGTTCGGTCCCATGGATGCTGTGTTTTTGGTTTTAGAGAGTGCAGCTTTTAGCTGCATAGTGGGGATTACAGGGACTCTGCATTCTTCCTATATAGATATGGGCCCTTTAGGGGGTGGGGGGTAAAGTTAACACTGAACCTATCTGCCAGAATGTTGGCAATATCAGTTGGTTCTGTAATTTTTGTGCCATTGTACTGTAACTCGGAGCAGATCTGGGTGTTGCCATTGAGATTCTTGACATAGCTATAGAATGCTTTGTGGTTGCCCTTAGAATCAGTGGCGATTTAGTTTTCCTAGCTAGCTTTGGAGGATCTTATAAGGGATCTCAGCTTCTTACTGAGGCTGGCCAGGCAGCTCCTCCATTCATGGGATTTTACTCTTTTGCAACAGTTTCTTCCTTCTGTTGTAGAGTTTGTTTATAGCAGGGGACCACCAGATTGGCTTCCTTTTTTTTGGAGGATAGCATCTTGGTTCTGCTTGGGATAGCATGATCCATGCATTCATGTAAGTGTTTATAGAGTGCAATTGTGTAGGATTCAGCAGTCGTAACTGTATTGCCCATCTGCATGGGTGTCATGAAGTTCGCCACTTCTGTCTTAAGAAGCATGAAGTTGGCTTTGGAGAAATTTTTTACCATGGTTTCCTTAATGGTGGGTGGGGGCTGGATGCGGATATCTAGGGTGATTAGCTTATGGTCGGATCTGACCAACGAGGAGTTGATTTCAGGTGTGGAACACCAGTCACTCATATTGGTAATGACTAGGTCTAGGATATTGTTGCCCCTGGTGGGGGTGTGGATAAGTTGATCCAGGGCATTGGAATTTATGAATTCCAGAAAGCGTTGAGCGAAGGAGTTGGTACATGAGTAGTTTTCCCAGTTAATGGTGGAGTAGTTGAAATTGCCCATTATTAGGGTGTTTGGTTGAATATCAAGAAAAGAGGAGTGGGAATCCTGGGGCATGGTGGGGGATCTGTAGCAAGCTACAATTTGGATAGCAGTTTTGCCCAGAGTTAGTTGCACTTGGATAACCTGGGACTCATTATGCTCCACAACTAGCCTGGAGGTGTGGATAACCTTAATGAATATGGACACACCTCCACCTTTGGTGTTCTGGTCCAGGTTAGATGGCCGAAAAGTGTGGTATGAGTTATAGCCTGGTAATGCAGGGGTGCTTCCTAGAAACTTGAACCAGGTCTCAATCACTGCACAGATATCAATGTTCTCCATTTTAAGGAGTGCCTTGAGTGATTGCATTTTGAAATTTAGACTTCTAGCACTGAGTAGCATTACCCTCAGTTTTTGCTTGCCTGTTCCTGTTACGGTAGTGAATTTGTCACTTGAACCTTGCCTAAAAAAGGCACTATAGAGGCGGCAAGAGCCTTAGCCAGTATCCAGAATCCCAGGGGCGACAGGTGGAGGCTATCTCTGGCAAAGCATCGTGGTCTGTCGACCATGTCATCCCAGGCAGAAAGATACTGGTTCACCTTAGAATGACACCAGAAGCTTAGCCAATTGTTGAAATGAATCATTTTGTCCTTGTACTGCAGTATCATTCTGGGCGATGGCAGGATGCTACTCAGGGCTAGGGTCACACCTGCCTGGGCTACAAGATCAAAGAGCTCTTCCATGTCTCTCTTCATGTAGTCCAGGGAAGTACATCTCAGGTCGTTCACACCAATATGGACAATGACAGAGTCATATCTGTACTTGTTGTGGAGTGACCCGAGTGCGTGGGTTATGTGGCGGATCCTGGCACCCGACAGACAGCTGACGGTAACTTTCTCCTTGTTT
Source organism: Protopterus annectens (assembly GCF_019279795.1). Classification (NCBI taxonomy): domain Eukaryota; kingdom Metazoa; phylum Chordata; order Ceratodontiformes; family Protopteridae; genus Protopterus; species Protopterus annectens. The sequence goes on along the minus strand of NC_056734.1, from coordinate 579,547,568 downwards.
ATCCTGGTGAGTAGGACATCAGTGTGCCTGACTATAGACAGGCACCTATGACATGATGTAGTTAGGAGGCATTTATTCATTCTAATCTATTTTGCTCAATCGGTTTGTTAAAAATTGAAACACACGTATCTTGGTATAACAGGCAGAGTTTCGAGTACTGGAAATGTATATAATTTTCTTTAAAGTATATTATATTATATATCAGCTTGCAGAAAATAAAATACTGCCTTGAAATCAATTGTATACAAAACACTCTCCCTTTAACTTATTTTATATAAATAGTGAATAGGCCTATTACAAAAGTTATTTTTTAACCTCAGTTCATTGTTCGTATACTATAAAAATCATTGTCCATTTTAAGAACAGCATGAGGTTTTTGTCTTCAGTGCTAAGCCATTGTATTTGTCTTATATTAATTTCCTTCTTGCCAAAATTTCAGTTTGCAACCTTAAAAGTAACTGCACACAATAATGGACCACCTCATTAATTTGTTGTGTCTCAGCAAAATTCTATTTACAATCTTAATATGACGAAGGAAAACAAGGAGCCAGAGTGACAAGTATTTAGTCTCTGTTCCTACCAATGTCACAACATCTGCTGAGTGAAGTGCCATGATGCGCATCTCCCCTAGTCATTCCTTTTATATTTGTGCCATTTTTTTTTAAATAAAAATCTTTGTAAGTGCTTTATTAAACCAGGACTTAAAATAATCTAAAGCATCTCTCACAGACACCAGCCTTTGAATACCATTAGGATGTATCCATATACTTTAACAGATGAACACCCCTTCATGTGTAGTTGTGTTTCCATTAAAGTCTGTGGACACCTCCCCACTCTATTACCTGCTCTGACATCAAGAGGATAAAGGTCACATGAATTCTTAGTGATGTCAGCAGGGAAAATTTATTTTATAAAGCATACAAGAAAACAAGAGGAACATAGAGAACAAGAATGAATAAAGAAAGAATGTGTTATGACACTGTAGAAAATGCATGCCATGGTGAAAAAAATCAGGGAAAGCGTATCAGCAAAACATCTGAACTTATCTTAGTAGCTGTCACAAAAGACATCAACTAGGCACTTGTATGTGTACAACCATGCACAATAGCAAGCCTGCTATAAATACAGTAATATAAGGCCTTCTTGGAATCAGAATATTAGAGAATGTGGAAGAAAATGCACAGAAATAGTGCTTTACCTCACAAAGATTGCTTATATTTTGTTCAACAAGCCCACTTTGCTCACACAAAACTTAAAAGGAATATAAGGCGGATTCAGAGAAGATATTCATAATGAATGGTGCCAATAGTTAGAAAATACAAGTAAAAAGCCAACTTTCAACTCACACAGAACAATGCAAACAGCTGTCTGTGCAATATGTTACTGACCACCACTAAAAATAAGAAACAACCCTCCAAAAAACAGGTTTGTATCATATGAGTGAATCGCACAAATTGCGAACGCTCATAATATCGCACATACCGGACCTAGAACTTCCTATTGTGGGGGAGAGGGCCCCCCCCACACCCCCGCTAAATATATATTCCAACTCCAAGATCACACTACAGTGAGGAAAGGGCAAATATTCCATTCTTCACTGTACTGCAATCTCAGAAAAAGCACTTTGAGGTCCGGTACATTCAATATTATGAGCGTTCGCAATTTGTGTGATTCACTCATATGATATAGACCCAAAAAAAAACACCTACTGAAAAGGTGAAGAAATGAAACTTGCACATTTTAGAATAAATGAATGAACAAAGCACAAATTCCAATTAGCCATTAAAAACAACTGCCATTTTAGTCTGAAACCCGAACATAATTAAGTAACCAATCTAAAATGTGTCAAGCTAGCATCTTCTACAGTACAGCAGCAATGCCACAAATCTACCAAAAAGAATAAACATTAAAAAAAAAAAAAAACTCAGAAAATAAAAACTGCTTTTGGAAGGCATCCACGAGAGTCTGTTTATAAACAGCTATATAACCTGTCTACAACCCTCTTCTGTACAAAATATTTATTTATTTATTTTATTCAATGAATGAATGCAACCCAACAATCTAAGCTAAAACAAAACATGGATTAATGACATTTATGGGAGTCTTGCACTGCGTGAGGTATAACTTTGCCATTGTGCAATTAATCAGAGGTACGCCATATATCATGAAGCAGACTCCCTTGTATTCTATATATATCTTATATATTCATAACAGGACACATTTACCTAAAGTGCAGCAACAGCTATTGACATCTACATATTAAGGCAGCATGCAATGCAGGCTCTTTGACTTTGATACTGTAACAGACAATCATTTTCTAGCAATACATAGATTTGTGATGTGAAGTTACATAGTACAAAGACAAAATTATACAAATGTCCACCGACAGTCAGGAACAGGTTGAGCACAACACGCTTCAGAAACTGCTACTGGCAGAACACCATGGTTCACATGGTGCATGCTGTCTCCCCATTTGTTCCACTCTGAGGCTATGCACCCATATGTGAACTGCAAGGTGCATAATTTAATTTACAGGTACTGAGTGTTCGAAGCACTCTGCTTTAGTAGGTTACTTACTCGGTAATCTGCATCTTTGTGGTGTCTTAAGCCTTTCTTCCTGAACATATAGGGTACCTTTGTACTGTAGCAAATGTAGCTGTGTTGTATACCAATAGCATATTATGGTACTGTCTTCCATTGGGTTGGATATTGGCATAATGGTTAAGGTGTTTACCTTACAGCTACAAGGTGCAGGGTTTAATTCTCATGTGGGTAATGGCTAGGCTTGAAGTGTTCCACAAGGACAGTTAGCCTACTATTAAGCTATGAACTTATCAACCTTTAAACACACTGCTGGCACCCACAGTTCACAGTGTTGTAGTGGTGTGTGAATTAGATAATATAGCTACAAGTGTATAGGGTCTTATTACAAAAGAGGCAGCAGAGTCCTACATTGCTGCAGACAATGATGACAGCTGCCTATGATGTCCACCAAGTCCCTACTCTCTGTTCATCATCAGCGCTCCAAGTAACATTTCATTTAATAGAGCTTCCTAGACTTTCCCATTATCAAATCCATGAGCAATTGAAAGGTTATATTACTAGTTCTGTTGACAATTATAAAATCCATTTATCATCTCACTTTTTCAGCACTAAAGCCCATTTGTTACAATGAAGGCTTACACAACATTTAATTGAAACCCAAATTATTTTTGCCTCCTTTTGTTGAAAAGTCTATATGCAATGCAACTGTTCAGGTGGGTATTATACATAATCAGTAATAAATAAACGTAGTAAACAAATACAAAATAAAAAATACACAGGAGAGACTGGCAATCAACTCATGTTAAAATGTCCACACACACACACACACACACACACACACACACACACACACACACCTATGTATGTATGTATACATACTAGGAAGACATGCATATATGCATACATATCTTTCAACTGTCCAGATTTTGCCTCTCATTTTGGATCTGTTCCTCATAAAATTTGTGGTTTTCTGGAAAATCATTGAGGATTGAAGTCACTAAACTATGACAGAAATCTGAATTTCATATTTTATATCTTTAAGAAAACACATGCTAAAACAAAACCTGTTATTTTAGTAACCAAGTTATAAGAGCAATTTCCAAACTCTATCCCTGATTTTGGGCGTCTGACCCCCACCCGACCCCCAATTATTTTTTGGCTTTGTCCAGAATTCTTGCTCTAGGAGGTTGAGAGGTATGAGTGTGCCTAACTGGGTGAAGTTTTTCCAAACCATCAGACAGACGCAATACTAGAACATACTAGAATTCTGTTTTCCTTTGCACTATTAAGTAGAACTCACACTACTATTAAGGCCTTAATTCATAACCTTTTTGATCTCACTTCTTTCAGTCACATATTACAAAATAGTGACTATGTTTAATCAAATTATTTCCTATGTAACCATAGAAATCAATACATTTTCAGTACTTAAAAACAACAGTGTTTTAGTTCTTCATAGTTTTCTACAGGTTAAGTCTTAAATGTCAAAGGCAGACAGGTTGATGACCAACTCAAAAAATGAAAACCAGCCCACATAGCATACAACCACCCGATCATGCATTCCAACACATAAAACCCATACAAAACTAGACTGTCAATTACAAACAGCAGCCCTCACCAATAAAAACATATTACAAGTTTCCGATCAATCAGTCCAAAAGAAAACACAAAATATATATTTAGCCACTCACTCACAGCATTGCTGAGGTACCTACACCACACAAATTTGACCACTCACAGCAAGCAACACAACCCACAAGACAATACACTTTTGATAATATGCTCTTACTACAAACTTACCTGGAAAATACTTATCGCGTACATACACATCAAAAAATGACACTCTCTTACACACAAGCACTTTGGTCTCAAAGACTCTGAAAAAAGCAAGACCTACCACAGCAATACTGTATACATACACATTCTTAACAGCAACATATACTTCACCAATGTGGACAAAGCGTGACAGTGCAATCTATGGGATATGAAACACTGTCCATTGATAAGGCAGCTCATCATAAAACGGCACCTTCTATTTCCGGCCATAAAGAAGAAAATGTTGATTATGAAATTTATTTTATTTCTGACTGTAGAAGAACAAACAAATAGATCATTTTACCTTCCTAGCATTTAACCTCCTTACCCATCACCATATGCTCACTTCATCAAATATAACATTTTAATCTTTCATTTAACAAGAAGCTTATACTACCACATTAGTTTTTCAAAAAAGTGATTTAATTAAGCTAACTAAATGATGTTGAATGCAGTATAAAATACTAGGCCAATACCACATGTACATTTTGCTTTTCACTTTTTTCTAAAACAAAGTTCCTGCGATTACTACATTGTAAGTATAGTCATGCTGTGTGGGCTGCAATGCAACACAAATGATCATTCTTTTTAAAGCGTGCCTAAAAATCTATAGAGTAAATCAGGAAATATTTAAACATGACATGTACCTGTTTGTCTAAGCTTTAGTTTCCATACTAAGTAAATTACTTTATAAGTACTCACCCAATATAAATGTCTACATAAAATTTGTAAATTAAAATAGCTTACAGAACTAAATTTCAGATCATTAATGTTATCGTCAATCACCTATTAAGATATGTTTGGAGTTAGGAAAAGATATCCAGCCATACAAATCTGGTTAATCATTCTAAAACAAAAGACATATTAAATTAACATACATATACATATATCTGCAGAAGTGAGTCAATGTATTACAAGAGAACAGATGGATCCATGTCGTCATTGAAGGTAATTTTAGAGAATGGAAAAAAAAACTGAAAACTGTTTGCTGAAGCCACCTTCAGTGAGCAGCTCAACCTTTTTTTTAGTTTTGCAAGGTGGGCAAGCTCCTTGCAACCCTATGTGGGAACACACACACACACACACACACACACACACACACACACACACACACACACACACACACACACACACACACACACACAATTCCTCTCAACCTCCTAGAACAAAAAATCTTGACAAAGCCTAAATGATGGGGGGACAAATAGAGACAGATTTTAAATATTGCTCTTACAAACTTAGATAGTTGATAGAATAATAGGTTTTGCATTAGCATGAATTTTTTGAAGCATATGGAGTCTTAAACTCAAATGTTTGCCATTATTTAATGACTTCATTTCTCAGGTATTTGCCAGACAGGTACACATTTTAGGAGGAACACCTTAAATGGGGTAAAAATCTGGACATTCTTTGAAAATCTGTACAGTTGAGAGGTAGGAGTCTCACACACACACACACACACACACACACACACACACACACACACACACACACACACACACACACACACACCTTATATATACCAACTCTTAGGTCAGACAACAGTGGAGAAAAAAAGTAAACTGCACTGACAGCAGAAGCAATTTCAGCAAACACCTGCTCTTTTTGCCCCTGACAAAATTACATTTGAAGACATAGCATGCTCCCAAACAGATACAGGAGCTGAGGAAGTTCTCACGAAAATGAAGATAAAGCACTGAAATACGGGATGGCAACAGAATACAAATGCAAGATCGAAGAAGGGCTGGTGATAAAGCAGCCTAAAGCAATGGGTGTTGTATGAGAAGAAAAGGGTAAAATCTATGATCAGCTGAAGGAGTTAAAATGTTCACATATTTTGTTATTTCTATTCTCTTTGTATGAAGCTGAATGAGAAGCAAAGCTATATTAGATGAGACAAACCAATGATGAAAAGAGATAGCTGTAAGCATGATCACTGCATTTACAAAGTGATCAATAATGTTGCTCATTGCAAATATCCAGAGTGAGATGGGATACATAGTAGCCTACTAAAACCACTCTCCTAAAACAAGTCCATTATCTAGTGAAATGGAGTAGGAAATCTTTCCTTTATTTACTGTCCAGCTAGGTGGATTGAGCTTTGGACCCTTACAAGCCAGAAAACTGGCCAGAGGTTCTAGCAGATACCATGTTCAACATTTCCCAGTTAAGGTTACAGAGATAAGTATACAGTATTCCTAGTTAGGGTTACAGAGATAAATATATTGGACTGTGACAAGAAATAACAAGGAGTTGAACATATTAATGGGTACTGAATTAACATAACAGTGAGAAGTGAAGGAATGGTATTTTAACTGTATTATGTTAACAATTAAAATAATTTTCAAAAAATAATTAACAAAGTTAATATCAGCCTTACAGATAAACATCCCTCTTGTCCCATGTTGCAGTATTTTTTGACAGATATTTAAGAAATGTAGTTATGTAGCACAATTCTAATGCCAGCAAGAGTAGGAAGGTTTAATTTCAGAAGGAATTTAACTCAAACCAGAAACAAGGACAGTTCTGCTGTAATCATTCTTTAAAGGAAGTGTACGAAACTTTCATTTTAATCTAATGAATTGCTTCAAACTGCATGTCTTTAGAAAATATAGTACATTTACTAAGAAAACATCCTAAATTCTTACTGTCCACTACATAAGCATGAGTCCCCAGTGCTCTAAACCACTATCTTGAAGCCAGGTACTCAAGCACCTTGTTGCTCGTGGGCTGCTTGTGCTCAAACTTGAATAAGAGTTCAAGCAAACACTGGTAGGATGAGAGGGGGGGCTATATGCTTAGGTAGCTGCAAGGAGCGAGGGGAGGGGAGATTTAAGGTAAGAAATTAATTATGGAATTTAGGTTTAGAATGCGGGGGTGAAGTTTTAGGTATAGTGAGAGAGCAGGAAGTTTAGGACTGGGGATGGGAGTGGAGGTTTGGGGTAAGGGAGTGAGAAATAGAGTTGGAATTTTACTGAGAGTTTGAGTTTTTGTAGGGGTATGTAGTTTTATATATCAGATGTGGGAAGGTTTACAAAATATGAGATCAGGCTAACGAGAGTTTGAGCACTTCCTTTTTCAAGCACGTGGCAAAGAACTGATGTATCTCAAACAATTACAAGACAAGCATCTGTAGTAGAATTAAGTCTTCAGTTAGAATGCTGAAAAGATATTGTGAGATGTAAGCTAATAATGATAGGGGGCAAGTCTCCTGACTTCAAAGCAAAAAGTGTTTCTATGAATATGCTCCATCCCAGATTAAACCTTTTAATCTTGCTGGTGCGGTTTACGAAAGAATGAGCTAGTGCGCAACACATCTGTGATGGCTGATTTGTTCACAGAGGACTTTGTGAGTGAGGTCGTTAATTCCAAGATGAGTGGAGATGCATTTAAATATGATTTGGTTACACAGACTTGTCCTACAATAAAGATGTGTTCACTACTTTGTGAGTAAAGTCACAAAAATAACACGCATGAGGCCTGACAACATATCTGGTCACTTTATTTAAAGACATTTTTTCTGGGCCTTCAGGAAAAACACACACGGTTACTCTGTACTACATTACCTGAAGGAATGAGGCAGATAACTGTAGTAAAAGTTCAGGTAGTTGATGAAAACTGGTTAGTTTATCATCAGTCATAAGAAATCGCTTTGAACAATATCGAATAGGGTCTTTGCAACAATAATGTAGGTACTCCTTACTGACAGACTTTCTGCAACATGGCTTCTAACCTAAGTTTGAATGAAGGCATTAAACAGAAGAGCTATTGTCAGAACTTTAACAGATTTTTATTAGCAGCTTCAGACAGGTTTAGATGCAGGTTTAGCAGTCACACCAGAGTACTTAAACTGAGATAAAACCCTTCAAGACCCTGCCCTATCTCGTACCATAAACAGTTTAAGAAAGACAGAAGCTGACCTGCACATAATAAGATGGCTTGATCACTGCTTGTAGTGTAGGCCACAATGTGTGACCTTATTGGATAGATGATAAATAAATGCTGAAGTTCTTCAGGGTTCGGTCCTTGGACTGATCCTTTTAATGTGATTTTTTTGTTTCTTCCCCAGATACAAACAGATGTCTGTTATCTTAGGATGCACATCACGGTAAGCTATGAATTGTAGTCATATCACCAAATGACACGTTTTCTTATTAATTATCTAAAAAACATCAATACATGGATTAAGGTTTTGCATCATCTGTTCATAAATGCAAAGTAATGACTTGTGTGAAATATTTAACAGAAATAAGTTTTAATCACTCAGGCTTTGCAAGGCTTAATAAATGAAACACTACTTATACAGATATAATCAAAGACCTGGGTATCCTGCTCAGCTATAAGTTATGCCAGTACAATCAAAAACCTGGGTATCCTGCTCAGCAATGACTTTTGTTTTGGAGAGCATCCCAAGTTTGTTAAAAATACAAATTCTGAGACATGTTGGCTTAGTGTTAACAATTATAAGATCTCTATATTTAAAAATCCTGGTCAGTTTATACAAAAGCATCATCCATCCTGTTTTCAACTACAGTTCTTTGTTTTGTGCACGTTTGGTTATTTAGTTCAAACTTGTTAGAATTACTCCTAGAGAAAACTTACCAAAAGAACTCCTTCTTGTAAAGACCTGGATTACAATTACTGAACAAATACAGCATAAACTATCATTTGATCAAGGGGAACTTAGGTTTGTCATACAAAGCATTTAATATTGAACTTTATTTTAAAAAAGTCTGCAAATGGACAACAGATTGAATAATTCTTATGCATGGAATTTTTATTTCTATGAATAAAATTAACATGAATCAACTTTCTAACTAGATGTTGACAAGATTATGCAATAAGATGTGTGCAAATGACAGCCTCTTCTGTTTTATGTCTTCATTCAAACATAGGTTAGAAATTTGAGTAAAAATTAGGCAGCAACTTCTTTTCACCTAAGGAATGTTACGTTTTTAGAGGTTACACTACAATGCATGTACATAATAGTAGAAAAAACACATTTGTCCATCTAGACTACCATTTAGCTGTAGCCAGTAAGGTTGTGCTCCAGCTGGACTCCTCTCCCCTGTAGCATCCACTTCCCGAAAGCTTCAGTGGACCTACGGTCCACTAGCTCTTTTGCCAGCATGTTACATTTATCCAACAATATTCTCCTGAAGAAAATATTCTTCATCTTGCTTGTAGTTGGTATCTTCTAATGATAGTTTAAAGAACATTGTCTTTAGGAGAAATTATTTTGTTTGAAGTTGGTGCCCTCAGCTGGTAGTTCAGTCCCTCCTTCCCCATCTGTCCCCTCCTTCAAGTTGACTCTCCATGACAGTCTTCCTAGTATTCAGCTTGCACATTTTGTGTTCTCCTGTCTGTTCCTCATTTCCTACAAGGTGAGCAAATCTATTTCCACATATCTCACTGTGTGTTCCTCTTCTTTTACTCTCTCAAAATGTTCATGGCTTTCCTTTGCACCTCCTTCACTAACTGTATTTCATTTTCTTTTCTAGAAGGAGCGCTAGGGATGTTCATAGTTTTAAAAACAGTAGCTTGTCCATTGACCTGTAGTTTGGTACAACTACCTCTCTACTCCTTTAACGGATTCCTCCCTAGATGCATCCCATTATGCTGCTCACATTTATAAAGGCCTGCTGGCTCATTTCTGCAGTGAAAATGGTGCCCAGATGCGTCCCTTGCTCATTGCTACCAAATTCATCCTGCTGGTGCTCAGTTGTGGACAACTTGGTTCCTTGCCTTGCTCTTAGCTACACTAAGCCAAAACCAACCCAGTCAGCCATGCTGCTGTGATCCATCTTTTGGCTTGTCCCCTACATAGCCTCACCACCTCACAAATCTTGGTATTGCCTGTGAATAGGTTATTCATCTTCTCCGTAACTATGTCCATCTTGAATAAACTGCAATGGGTCCAAGAATGTCCCTTGCAGCAGTCTCCAACTCACTTCTCTGTCTGGTATTACTGCCCTATCACTTCCACATTCTGTTCTCTTCCATTTAGCAATTCCTTGATTCATTTGGGTATACTTCTCCCCCACCATCCTACCTTTTTCTTTGCCAAGCAGCCATTTTTGGAATGAGTCAAAGTCTTTTCTAAAGTCAGTGCTCACCATGTTCATTAAGTTCCCCTAATCATTTCCAGTGTCACCCAGTGATATAAATTAATAAATAAAAGCTAATTGCCAGGATCGGTTGTCTTCAGTTCTGTGCTGGTATTCAGAAGTGTATGCTAGAATTCAAGATTTCTACTAGACTTTCCTAATTATTTTCTCCAAGATGTTGCCTCTTGCTAAGAAGGCTATGAAGTTTTCGGTTAGAAGTAGGACTCAGTTCTCACACTGTGGAGTACAAACCCTATAATCAAAGAACCAGTCTCAGGCTACCACTTCATTTTTGAAGGATTAGTCAAACAGTTCTACCAGAGAAAATGGCACCTTCAGCAGATTCTTCAGAATTAAAGTGGTATGCTACCTGAACATTGTAACTTGTCCTGATTCATTCTTACCAACAGCCTTTCTACTTGTCTCCTTATCTATCCTATTGTCTCCCATTTCTTTTCTACTCTCACACTCTTGCATATGTCACTTTCTCTTTTGTTTATACTGACATGTTATTTCTTGCATATGTCACTTTCTCTTGTTTATACTGACATGTTATTTCTTTAGAGTTTCTCCTTTATCAGCACCCTGACTGTATTCCCTTTCATCCCTGTTGAGCACCTAGACCTCTGTCTTAACTTTACTTTTTACCCAATGTATCTGAAAGGTCTTTCTTCCATTCTTGATCCCAGTTGTAAGTGCCTTCTTCAAGTTTGGCTTCATTTTCCACTCTATTTGGGATGATACTCTTCCCTGCTTCCATGTTCTCCCTTTACTTTGCTCTGTCCTTTTGTGAGTCTCAGAAAAGTGTTTGACTTTTTTTTTATGCCTCTTCAAAACCACATTACTTTTCTGTTTCTTTTGGCCTTTCTTTTAATGCCAAACTCCTTCTCTTTGTTGAGAAAATAACTTATTTCTGTCTTGTTCTGTAATGATCTGGTTTCCTCAGGTAGTTTACAGCTGAATACCTTCTCATAACCATCTCCATGCATTGACATATCCAGATCTTCTGCAGTACTAGACCTTTGTCTTTTGACTGATATACGTTTCATACACAGTAAACCATACTGCAGCGTGGTACACAATAGCTATGGATGATATTACCTACCTAGTTTGCAGAGTGTAATGCTTAGGATTTTTCTTTTGTTGTTTCCAAAATCATCTGGTTGAGGAAGTATTAGGCTAATGATTTAACTGCTGCATTTTCATTTGCATATATGAATTCTATAATACTCCATTCTGTTCCAAAAAGCCAGATAACCTTGTATGCATAATATTTTTCTCCTCTTCAAGTCATGTACCCCACTCCTGTGTTACAATTCCTCTCTTCTGCGGCTGGTGGCTCATGTACTATATCAAATCTCCAATATGACTCAATTTTTCCCATCTCCTCTAGGCTGTTGACCAGAGCTACTGCTTTCTACAAAGCTTCATGGTTTCTTTCTGTTAGTCTCTGCCATTTCCCCTGCTATCACCTTTGAGTATATCACATGTCAAGATGACCATATTCCTTGCCTAATTTGCCACTTAGTAAAGTTTTATTTGTTCTGGCTACCTAACTTTCAAGTACTAGGATGTATAGATCTCCCATTTTCTTTCCTAGGCTACCTAGATTGCAAAAAAAAGCATTAATTTCTAGTATTTTCCTGTATGCTGTACCCACTCTGCTTTTTCTCACAACTTCTCCAGCCCTGCCTGTGGTATTTTACATCTTCACCTGACCTTTTCCAACCTAGTAGCTTTCTCCCAGTGTCAGTTGTTGATATGTCTGAGGGACAAGATGTTCTCTTTTTCAGTACATACAAGGCAATGGATCCTGGTGTGTTATTCTCAGAAAGTTATATTCCTGAGAGCACAACCTATGTTTGCCTGTCTGATCATCAGGGTTTCCATCACCTATAACTGTATGTTGTTTTCTGCAAGCCCTTGGACTGTTTCTCAATCAACCATTGGTTTATGGATGCCAGTTTTCTACATTGTTAAAGAATATCAGAAAATGAAGCAGGGAAGTAGAGAGAGAGAGAGAGAGAGAGAGAGACAGAAATCAGGTCTAGCACAGTCCTTAGTAACTCATGATACATATATGCATCCACACACCAACATTATTGATGTTTCTTTACTGCCACCAGTGTCAGTCCCCACTTTTGAGTCTTAGACTTTACACTGACACCTATGGGAAACTTTTCCAGCACTAGCTATTTAAATCCACCAAACAAAGGTACATATTTTTTTCTTGTTAGGATCCTATGCACACTGTAATTAAAGGCTTTAAGGCTTTGTTCATATAAACAGACTAATAATAATGCCTGTGCTTCATCACCATCTTCCTCCCAGAGGACTCACCCTCAGGGAAAATTTTCAGATTTATGAGAACCACTTTGGTCTGGTCTAAAAAACTTTTATGTTCTCCCCTATCAGTTGCTAATATACATTAATACTTTAACTTCATCATTATCAAAGCGATTATAGGCAAAGTGCCATACAGATAAACAAAAAGCAGATAGCAGGTCACTGAATGAATGCATACACACACATTATATATATATATATATATATATATATATATATACACACACACACATACATACATTACACACACACACAAACAGACCAGCACTGAAGTTACTATAATTAAGATGACCTGACAATTTCTCAGAAATGTTAAATAACTGCCTTTATTGTATCCCTAAAAATAATTGTTTAAAAATTAAAATAAAGCATTCCTTAATTATCATACCTTTAAAAAAAAAAATCACCTTTTAGCTATTACTTACAGTCCTTACAACATCTTGAGTGACAGCTGAAAATCGTCATTATCTACATTGTCCAGGTGACAGGAAACTATGTTATGTATTTACAGACCAGAGAAATAACAGAATTTCAGAATACAGATCAAGTGCGCTGCTCATAACATCACACAGGGCTACTGTACTACCTAGAACATATAGGACTTCTCCTTGTGTTTCATCAAGGGACCAGTGTGCACAGAAATAAGAACATGCCCTATTGCTTACCTGGATGGCTCCACATTTGCACTGTGGATGCAAATAATGGCTCTGTAGCAGTGTCCATAACTCGTGTATGTGTGAACCATGGACTATACTGCAGACTAGGGTCTGGGCTTTATGCAACTTCAACTGCAGATTATAAATAGAAAAAAAAAAAAAACAGGTCTTATACCCAATGTGCCAGTAGGAGCGTTCAGTACAGCATGGATGCGCAAATGTACCTCCATAATAAGCATTTATTTTCCAAAGGCTCTAAGGCAATCTCCTGTAAGGCAGTACTGTGCTCACTTTGCACACTATTTCAACTACCTTAAACACACCCACTAAATGAAGCATCAGTTTTTCCTTCCGAAGGGGTGGTTGATCTATTGGATCCCTTACAGTGGCATTCATGAATTTTCTTCTGCATTCAAAAGCAATGAAAGTTTTAACTATAAATTGTTACAGCCCATGACCAAGGAGAACAGCACAATACAGGCTTATAAAAGCCTTGGCTACAGCAAGCAGCATGAAGCTGTAAATGTAGCCCTAGACATGGGCAAGCACCTGTCCTTCATGCCCATCACATAGTGCTGCTCTGTCCATCAGGACAGAAGACATATAGGTAGAACAGTGCAGTGTGGGAACAGCAACATGGTACACATAGCTCCTCTGACTGCAGACCTTGCCTGCAACTGGCAGTGTTTTTGACATTTCACGCACCAGCAGAATAAGTACATCATTCAGTTTTTTCTTAATTGTGCTCCTACCATGGTGGCAGACTTGCCACATAGTGCAGAACCTATTTACAAGGTTGCACTTTGTTGATGTCTAACCTGACCTGTCTTTGAATATTTACAAGGTTGCACTTTGTTGATGTCTAACCTGACCTGTCTGATTACACTAGATTTATTGATAAGTTGAACACCCTAGCAGTGGAAATGAGCAAATAAATTCACATTCTCTGAACCATCTGTTCAACAACTACTATTCTATAACATGAAACTGTGATAGACAAACACACACCCAAACAAAAACAGAAAAATACAAGAGAACTAAGCAGCATGTGCACTCACTTAACCTGAGGTAAAAACTGTGAAAAGTATTATTGAAGAAATGCATGCCAAAATATATAAATAATCTAACACTAACACACACAAATTGATATATATATATATATATATATATATATATATATATATATATATATATATGTATATATGTGTTTGTGTGTATATATGTATGTTGTTTACACACACACACAATTATATACATATACACCCCTTTCCTCATAAAATATTAGATTTTCTGGTAAATCAGTAAAGATTACACTTTTTTCAGCAATGACAAACATCAAACTTCAGCATTTCATACGTCTTATTCTTCAGAAAAATGTATGATTTAAATCCTGGTGTTTGTCTTTTGAAATGAATTTTAGTAATATTTAAAACTTTCTCTCTGATTTTGAGTCTTTGTTTCTCCATTATCTTTGGTCTGGCTCCTGTATCCAAAGACGCTGACAGTTTATGCGGCTGAGCAGTTCAGACTTATATGTGTGTGAAGTATACCCTCTCAAGTACCCTTATTTCCCCAGAATGTCCCCAATTTTGCCTCATTTTTTGCCTTTTCCCTCAAGTGTTTTTTTTTTTTTTTTTTGGACAAAATTACTGAGGATTAGTCAGTCAGTATTGCCAGACATTACTGTGTCTTAATTCTTATTGTTCTGAAAATACATGTTGCAGCAAAACCCCTTGTTGTATTAGCTTTTAAAGTGATTTATACCAATATTAAAAATGTCCCTGATCTTGGGCCTTTCTCCCTCCATTATTTTTGGCCTTGTCCAGAATTCTTGAGCAAACATGCTGTGTAATATGATGAGACATAAGCTGGAAACTGTCCCTGACTTCTCAGAAGGTCCTTGAGTTCGCTTCTTTCTTGGTCTGTACCTCCCCAGCAAGACAAAATGTAATAAAAGGAAGAAAAAAGTAGCAGGGAAGGCCCAGATGGGGGAAAAGGGGGATGTTCAAGGGGATATCATGGAATCCATTGCCTATGACACCATTTTTCCCCAAGGTCAGAACAGAGGCACTGGGGAAGGAAGAAGAGAGTCATGGTTTCGCCAGCTCAACTCCCCTTGGTGAGAGAGCAGTGGGGCACCTATGTCTTTGTGCATTCATTCCCTTAGTAGAATCCCTAATGGGGTCAGAAATCATGCATATACACTTGATTTGAGGACAGGCAGGGCAGTCTTGCAGGATTATCTCACCCACATAAATGAGAAACACATGCTCACTGACATGGCCATCGCACAGTGAACCCAAAGGTTGTACAGGACACGTAGAGGGGTCAAGCAACAAAAAAAAGAAAACACTCGAGAACTTCAGTGATATAATCCAAAATTTACTTAAGCACTTTTGTCCAGAGTACAAACAAGGACTTCATCAAAATTTGAAAACATGCACATTAAAATTAAGTATTGCCTCTAAGAATGCAGCTGTGGTCATGCGATTTTCCTGTGTTATTTAGTGACTGTGGTGTGTATGTTATGCATTCTGATTGTCTGATGAAATCCTTGTTTTTACTCTGGATAAAAGCACAAGTATAGTTTAGATTATATCACTGAAGTCTTCATGTAGCTTTTTTTGTTTTTTGAACTGATTTTAAATCAGAGTCGAAGGGGGCTGTATTTTTTTTTTATATACATGTAGAGGGGTCAGTAACCCAAAGCTAAAAGCCTCAGATAGGTTGTGGCTCCACTCTCCATTGCCCAGCTCTACTCCCTTGGAGGAATGAATGTGCTGTTGGCCTGTCATCTTCTCTTTCTGAGGGAATGGATGGGCTGTAGGGAGCGAAGCCAGATGGTCACTGAAACAGGGAAGAAAAAAAATAAACAAACAGTCTTGACAAAATACAGTAACAGATATTATTCTATTGTGGGAGACTTATGAAAAATATAAATCTGATGCTATTTGGACAAATATAGAAAAACAACAGCTTGAACAAAAACATAGCTAAATGAATAGGGCTCCCAGCCTGAAGTACAGTAATCCTAGTATTGATTATACTAAGGCAAGGATTCAAGGAATGTAGTTCCATGTATGTGGATGAAGACCCCCCCCACACAAAAAAAGACATTTGTCTGCATTTTGTCATTTCAGAAAATTTGCTTTCAGCTAAGCTACCCAACACAAACAGAAGGATCACTGTTAAAATGAACTACTTATTAAGGGGGGGTGGGTTGCAAGTTTTAGTCAGTATTGTTAAAATGCTGGCTCGGTAACACTTTTCTTTTAGTAGTCCTACCATGACATAATGACACTTTTCTTTTAGTAGTTCTACCATGACATAATGACATACAGTTTCTTAGACAAGCACTTAGATTATCATATTTTAATATTCCTGATCTTCAACTCAGATACTTAAACTGGCTTAAGTATATCCTTTATAAAAGTTTCAATATTTATGTTTGCATATTTATCAGCAATGCAGTCTAAAGAAATCAGGACTAGCACAGAATGATATACATTCATTGCAATCTTTCCTTCCACAGGCTCGTCTCTCCCTGTTCCCTCCCCTAGCTCGCTCAATTCCTCAGTCCCTCTTCTAAAATTCTTAAACTCCATATACATCTCCAGCTACATACACCTTCCTATGTTTCACTACCACTGCTACATTCAATCTCCCCTTTTACTCCTCCTGTCTTCCCCTGATATTCCTCTAAGTCCTCCCAGCTCATTCCACCATCTGTGGAATGTCTGCTTTACATATGTTGACTGCACAACCATATCTGATAATTCTGTGGGTTTATAAGTGTATCTGTTTTGAACGTATTACTATCCGAATATACGTAGTACCATTATAAGTACTCATTACCTGCATATTGGATTATTCTGATCATTCTATGATCATTTTGTATGTATACGATGTTGCTATTGCATGTATTAATTGCTACTGTAGGTCTATTAATTGTTCTTCATTCATCTCTGTTGTTCATGTTTACGATATCTATTGCTTGTATTGCTTTGTGTGCAGCTTTTCTCTCCGGGCCTCCACTGAAAAACGACCAGTGTCCATTTGGAATTTCCTGGTAAACAAATGCAAGTAAGTAAATAAATCAATCAATTATATTTGGTTATGTGACCGATACAAAGTAAATGCAGCAGTTGTGTGACTTCCTAGAACATGTACATGTTCTTGCATTGCATTCTTCATTTTTTACATAGCATTGTGACTAAGTAGTAATGCCTTAAGCTTCAGCAACATCAGTACAGTTCTAAAACTTATCCACATGCTTACAACTTGCTTTTAGTATGTAGGGCACAGCTAAAAAATAATTTCTGTGACACATACATGAGGTATAAATTACTAAGGTTTGCTCCTAGATCTAAAGTTGGACTTTGGAAGATGTAGCAGTAAAAAGATCACAAACCTTACTGCAGCTAAATGTTAGCACACAGGACCTTTAGTAACAGTACTGTGCCCCTCAGCAATAAGTTATGCAACCCAAACATTCACATTACTAATCAGAATTGCCTCATATACCTCACAGCCTAATAAGAAACATTTTCAATTTTCTCTTGCCAGACTCACAATTTTCCCCAAGCCTGTGTGGCCTACAGCTCCCCTCATCATCCTAGGGGTGAGGGGAGCCTACCCCCAAACTTGCATGGACCCCAACAGCAAATAAAGTACTTTTATTCCCATCATCCATTCTGCTATTGCTTTTATTTCATAAAGATGGTTTATCACTTATGACATAGGCCATCATATACTTATATAAATGAAAACAAACCATATTTGCATATTTTCAGTTGCAAACATTATACATCACTTATAAATTAACAGGGTCCTTGGTTCGAGCCTTGCAAAGGCTGTTTATTTTGTTGCTGGGCAGAACAAGGGCCGTTGGATAAAGAGTGATTAAGGCACTTTTGAGCAGTTGTAAGTGGGTTTGCGCGGCGGTAAGCACTGCTAACTTCCGGTTACAGTTTCTTATACTCTGCTTCTAAATTGCTTAACCAGTGTAGGTATTGCTTACCCCTGGACAAATAGGCTGAAACCCACTTACTACAGCTTAAAAGTGCTTACTTCCGCTTACCCCCATGCTAATTTCTTTAAAAGAAGAGAAAAATTGATAGGAAAGTGGTGAAAAAGGGGCACAAAGAGGGTAAGACAGTAGGGGAAATAGCTAGGGATGTGCAGGAAGGGTCTGGGGAAGGTCCATAGCTGTCCATTTCTACTAGAGCAACTGATGTGCATATACACTGAATTTTGAGGTAGAGTTGGACACTCAAACCCCTGAGAGAGGGGTGAGGACAATAATAGGTTGTGATGCCAATTAGACCAGATTACATGTGTCCAGTGGACATGTGTGCAACACAGACAGCTATGTATGGGGGCCGATTTTTTGGGGGGAATAGATTGCCCTTTTTCTTGTCAGGTGAGAGTAGGGTGTTGGGGTGGGGTAGTAGGTATATTTGGGGAGGTAGGTTTGGTAGGTTAACAGACAAGACAAACAAGACGCATACAGGGGCGATATATGGCACATGTGGGGGTAAACATCTTGATGGGGAGGGGTGTTGGGAAATCAAACGCCCATGAGCCCCCTAGTAGAAACAGTGGGACTGAGGTCTCCACCCATGGGCAGTCACCACTGCACCTTCACAGCCCTGATGGCTGAGTTGCAGAGCCAGACTGATGCTCTAGTTGTGACACATGGCCCTCGAGCTGGCATAGATCACCAAGCTGCTGGTTGAGCTCTCTACACACCATGACCCCGACCTGGTGATGGGTGATAGGTTCCTTTCCGCGCCCACTCCCAGGGTGGGCAAGCCCCATCTCCTGAGGTGGTTCCACCCAAAGGTGGTGGAGAACCAACAGACAGGGAGGTCCCGGGTTGGGCCCCAGACATGCTGGTGCCCAGTACCACAGCCAGCTGAGATGGGACATGTGGGTCCGCTGGTACCGGCCTTCCCAAACGTGCTATAGTGTTTAGATTTCATCATCATATGTGGGTTAGTAATAGTCAACACATTCCAGGGTTAGGTATAACAGCATGAATATATATTCCCATTAACCCAGACACCAGATACAGAACAGTTGCATAGCAAACAGAACACATGCATATATGGAACCACAGTGGTAATAACAACAGCATGCAAGTATATTGATGGCAACATGTCACCAATGTTGGAATATTTCATTATAGCACATGCATGGAGCAATTAATATATTTATCAAACAACTGGATATTATCAGAACATAGGTGCCATTACATACCAGTTGGGGTGGGTATGTTGGATTATTGTTGGAGATATGGTGGGGTGGGGGGAGATGTCAATTAACAACTAGTATATTCCTGCAGTCCACATTACTCTCCTAGTTGGTTCTGTTATCTGTACCTTACAAGTCTTACTACACTACCCTATAGCCTTAGTTTGGACAGTGATATGGCTGTTGTCATCGTTCTACATGAACTGGTTTTACCTGCAGTAAACACCTCTTACCCGGTATACCCATGGAGGGAACGTTTGTTAACACTAACTAACTGTTTCTACACATACTCCCAGATTCTGGGTTTATGTTGTAAACATAGCTATCCAACTTTTTCTGCACAGTCTCTGGCCATGTGTTGACCAATGCAGGTGTGCTGGCCTGCTGGGACATATCTAGAATATTGCCCTCTTTAACTTTAGTGACCTGACACACACATATACATGCTTTCCTACACAGTTATATTATGTAGCACAGTGTGGGTGACACTGATATGTTATTATTCAGAGAAACTGCAACACTCACATTTCCCTACAATACCAGAGTGAACAGTACCAGTACAGGTTATTATGGTCTATTTCTCAGCACAGTGTTCGTTTTCCAACTTACCTGTGGAAGCAATGTTTGTTAGCACTACCTGATTGTTGCCACACAAACTTCCAGATTACACATTAGTATAATGCACATACATCTCACTCTGTTACTGTACACACTCTGGTTACAGCTTGACAACATGGCGATGTAGATAGGAGAGTAATAAGCCAGGTATGTCCTAACAGTTTCGGGGGTTGCTACTGTGACAGGTTTGTTCTCAGATGTATGACAATCACTTGTATTTCCCGTTTGCTGGCTAAACATCTGGGATCATCCCACTGATTCTCCAGGGGGACAGGTTGATAGGCAACAGATACAGGCCACTTTACTGGACATTCTGGACATATCTGTACAGTTGTATGGTATGATTCTGTATGCAGAGTACTACCACTGGCAGGATTCAAACCATGGCTGTGTGTGCTAAAAACAACAACAGTTCACATCTCAGTTGCATGCGTTATTCTGGTTTTGTTGTCTGCATTTTCCCTGTTTATGTCTCTCTCAGTTGTACTAAATGGCCTCTGGGGATTACACCTGTCATATACAGGCATTCCTACACATTCAATTTATAGTGCACGGTGTGGATAACAATGCTTAATACAACAGTACTATTACATGATTGCGAATCTACATCACCATATGATACCAGAGTATACACATGCAATCTAGAAGTTAGACCTTTATTGTTAGGTTATTACACTTTTATTGACATACAAACGATTGGAGACTCTTCCTGCCATATTCTCTAGTGTATGCAGTACTTGCCTTGAACAATACAGGCTTTATACAGGCAATTAATTTACTACTACTTTTAGTTTTATTTCCTATGACAGTAAATGCATGAGTATTACTGACACGTCTTGCATCGCACCTCGCCAGGCGACAGACGTGGGCCTCCTGGTTTGCGGCCTGCTCCATTGCAGCTGTGGAGGACATAAGAGGAATATTTAGCCATACCTATCCATGATATACCTGAGCTGGCAATTATCACACACCTAGTGGACTGATACTTGCACACAACTGGAATATCCCCTGCCGCTCTACCCTCTTGGATCCACTCCTCCAAGAGGTCCCCCTTACACCACTTCAGGTCAGCATAGTGATGCCTGACCTGCTCACTAGTTTAAGGTATGCCAGAGGCACTGGTGAGGTCACGGGCGAGACGATCCCAGGCCCCCAACTTATATTGGGAGCCCTAGTACTGGCCCTGCAGCGGTCTCTGAGCATGGTTTTTGACAAGGAGTCCTGACATGACTTTGGACTCCTGGATGCACCAGCGCTGCACCCGAAAGGCGCACACCTTCTCCCCTTACTACCACTGTGCCTGCAAGGGGAAGCTACATCCAGTTATGAGATGTATTCCCACCGCTTGGGTTTAAGTAGGGCCAATTTCCCGCACTTTTCCATGATTGACAGTTTTAAAAAGGCTAGGCTATGGGCAAACCTGCTTACCTAGGGTTGGCATTATTTAAAGGGGTATAACACTGGGCACAGTGAGTTAAGCTGGCCTACACATTATTTACACCTCCTAAGCTGGCCTGTGCAATGCTTAGCATTGCTTACATTAGACTTTGCATTAGAATTCCTTTTTTGGCATTGAGTTATTATTCATTACACCTTATATGTATGCCTGGTATCCATGATTCATGTGTACGTACACTGTATGGGGTGCTTGTGTTTTATTAGGGTCTTCAACACTCTATTACAATTACACCTGACTTCTGGACTTACTGCTGTACTCCATTTCACGTATTTATGTTATGTAGTTGGTTAAGTCACGTATGTCTGTATACTGATTCCAGTCATAGGTTCAGTTTGGTTTTACTATGGTGAAGACTTGTTTGCAGATACCTCATTTTTCTGCACTTCTGTGTTGGCTTGGTGGTTAACTACTGTGACTATGATGTATAGGGTCCTGGGTTTGAGACCTGCATGGCTGTTTATTTTGTTGCTGGGCAGAATAAGGGTCATTGGATACAGAGTGATTAAGGCACTTTTGAGCAGTTGTAAGCAGGTTTGCGAGAGGGTAAGCAATACTAACCTCCGGTTACATATGCTTACAGAGAGAGTTAGATTGAAAATTGCTTAACCTGTGTGTGCATTGCTTACCTCCGCTCAAACGGGGTTAAACTCTCTTACTAGTGCTTAAATATGCTTGCTACTGCTTATTGGTGCTTAAACCTGCTTACTAGTGCTTTATTCATTATGACACTGACACTCCACATGTGCATTTACTGCAGTACTCCAGTTCATAAATATATGTTATTTAGTGGGTTATGTAACATAAATATTAGTCATAACGTGCTTTGCCATGGAAAATGGAATGTGCTGCAGTGGGACTTGAACTGGGAATGGCTGCTCATAAGGCGAATGCTCTGCCCACTTCTCCATTGTTATGCTGCTTCATTTGCATACATCTTCCTTGTTATCCTCTTCAGCCATTTAAGCTGCATTAACCATAGCTAAGCAATGGGCACACCCACACACCTACGGTTAGCTTTAACCGGATTTAAAATAAAAAAAATAAAGGGTTTGTTCATTTTATTGGTGATTACTTGCTGTTGTCCATGAGAGGGAATGTTGGTGGGGATATCTGGCCACCTATAAGCGGTCTCGCTCATTTCTTACCCCTTTCTGCTGTTCTTCATTGTGGGGGTATGTATATTCTGAGAGTTCTGCTCTCAGACACACTCCCTGCACTCTTACACGCTCCGTGTAAAATTAGGAGCTCCGTCAGTGCGCCTCATTACTATGCACGGAGTGCTGCCGTCCTGCTCCTAAATGGCCACCTCCGTGCAGGACTAAGCTAGTCCTGCATGGAGGAATAGTAAATCTGGGGGCCAGTGTTTCTGACAGTGTAGTCTGCAGGAAAGTTTTAAAGTCTGCCAACTCATTACACTCCCAAAAAATATGTTCCTAATTATTTCTTTCTTCCCATCACACCTACAATATTTGCAATCTACTTAAAGAAAACTTAGACTCTGCTTGGGGAATATAAAAATACCTATGCACACACTTCCAAGCAAAGATCCTAAATCTTCTAGAATTTAATGCACATTTGGGAGCCATAAACATATCCTCCCATTGTTTGTCAATTGCTTATCCAATCACACTTCCCAATTCTAACCTCCTCTGATTGATTCCTATAGTTATCATGTAATATTTATATGCCCTATAAACCAACCATTTTTTAACAGCAGATACCATTCTAGATTCTACTAAAAGTGTTAGTATTTTGCTTAGCATCCCCCTCTTTCTCTTTGCCTATACTCCGATATCAATCCATTCTATTATTGACTGCATATACCGCATAGTCAACACATCTCATATCCTGTCTGCTTTTACATTCCCCTGTGTATTCACTCTCCATACTGCAATAATCAGTCTCTTCCTCCAAGTCTACATCCTAGCAGAATGTGGGTCACCCCCCCCCCCCGTTGCAGCTGTCCAGTGGTGCATCAGTAGGCAGTTTCTCATGTACAAGTGGCAGCTCAGCAAGCAGCTTGCCTCACTTCACTCTCGGTATTGTTAGCCTACATGCTGGTGGCAAATCTGAACCTTATCAAGCCTCGACTCACAGGCTCTATGGAATTGCTAGAGCAGGTTCATTATGGTGACAAAAACGACCCACAACCCCAGTGCTGATGGGGCATATACTAATTCTTTTAGAGCTTCTTGGCATTGTGTTGGATGTTCATAGGCATACCTTGTGATCACCCACTATAATACTTCCCACAGCGAGAACTCATCTACCCCACCTCATAAACTATACTCAAATGCTCTTAAATGGACCTTTGTAACAAGATTTTCAGTGCTTGGGTATCTGAATATACACATCCAGCAAACATGCAAGTTTATTGAATCACTTTCAACATAGAAAAAAATGTCTTTTGACAAATTGTAGCATCCTTGAAATTGCTCTGGAGTTGAATTTCATGGCTTCCATGAATCATACACATAAGTTGGTTATGACAAGAGACCCAATCATGACAGTCTATAATAACAATGCCACACAAGATTGCAGCTTTCTTGACTAGAGTTCTAAATAACCTAAAAGT
Organism: Protopterus annectens; assembly: GCF_019279795.1. Classification (NCBI taxonomy): domain Eukaryota; kingdom Metazoa; phylum Chordata; order Ceratodontiformes; family Protopteridae; genus Protopterus; species Protopterus annectens. The sequence continues at coordinate 579,523,193 of NC_056734.1, read as the reverse complement.
TAATTTAAGCTGCAGATGAAACAATAAAATTATGGTGCCACTGATGAAGTGTATTTCTGCACTGTGAAAAATATGTAGTGAAACAGAAGCAATTAGTAGTATCACTCAAATAAAGTGCGTTGTACAAGAATAAAATGCTAGTGTGCAGGGGCCACTGTGTGTGCTTGAAATGTCACAAATGATCATCTAGAGTACATTGTAACAGAGTGCTCAAGTGCATGCATCCTTATAACATGTACTAGAGTTTATCATGTTACGAAGAAACGACACACAAACAAAACCGTGTTTTGCAGGTTCCATGCACCCCAATGTGGGGGGGGGGGAGCAAACACTCCCTAATGTATTACTCTTAATCCGAGTTCACACAGGAAAAAAAAAAAAAAACAATCAATGAAAAATCTGTCTTCCTCCATTGTAAATCCTGTCTCATTCTTTCTCCAGGATGTTTTGGGACCACTGAAAAAATAGGTGCAGTGTAAGATGTAAAGGAACCTTCCTCAACTCAATGCGGTTAACAACAGTAAACATGCAACAACCAAGTCAATACATTCTACTTCAGCAGCTACCAGAAACAGTGCATTATGAAAATAAATGCAACCCATGTGAAAAGAGCAAGAAGCTATCCTTCTGTTTTAATGCAAACACAAAGACAGCCTTTTACATCCTGAACTCGCAATTACAAGATGGCACTTTTGCTGATCTTTTTTCAGAAATATAAGAACTGGATAATTATGCTGTTGCACTAAATGTTCCAGTAAAGCGCTATCATATAGCTTACTCACAAAATGAATCATTCTGTACTAATGCAGCCAATTCAGAATTACAAGGTGACTCTTTCTGGATTTTTCATAAACTGTATATTGACAATCATGATGTTGTTTTAGTAGTACGTTGCGGTAGGGATTTGTCACATGACTAAGTTGCAAAATGGATTCACCTTTCAATTCATTGCCATTGCTTTTTCCTTCCATGGTATAATGCACTTTCCATTTGGCCTGTAGCCCATGCACAGCTATACTAAAATCCAGAATCACACAACCACAATGAAAATGTGTGCCTCTCTGTGTCTATATAAGCTAAAGGCTTAAATGACCTTTTGTAACTGAAGCCTTTATTCTTATTAAAAAAAAAAATGCTGGTGAAATTCACAGTGGTGGGGGGCACATGTGTATGTGTGCGTTTTTGTACATTATATATTTGTATATATAGTGTTTGAGAGAATTGTATTTGTGTCATCATTAGTAGCTGGGCTTTTAAATGTTCATTATTTATATAAAATTGACACGTTTTATTTAGGCATAGCATGCTGCCTCATAGCATTGGCGTAGAGAAGACACAAAGGTAAAATGTGCATATTCTTTAGCTTTTTGGTGCACAAATATGTTTTTGAACTAAAGTGCTGGCAATTTGAGGTTTTTGAATAATCGCACTTCATGCTGCCTCTGTCCACCATTTGCTTTACGTTATATAGTTAAATAAATACCAATATCTCATTTCCAACAGAATTAAAGCTACCCAGTTTTGGTAAACAAATATTTAACTAAAAACAACGAAAGACTTGTGATTAGTGTTCATCAGGCAAGGATGGAAGCACACATACAGGCATGAATTGCATTAGTCAAGTACTGTAAATACTCACAACCCCATTTTATATCGCATAACTAATAGATTTCTCTTTTAAAAAGTCCCAACAATTCTGTGTTAAAATTCTTTTTACAGAAATCATATTACAAATTATGGTTTTCATAGCATGGCTGTTACGGAGTTACTTTCCAAAGCTAGGTGCATCCTGTATTTCTATATGGAGAGAAAAAATTATTGACAGAGGTTTCTTCGCTTTACAAGTCTATACAAAAATGCAGGCTTTTTGCCCTTCACTGTTTTCCAACTTGGCATGCATGATACATAGCTAAGCTAAGAGTGAGGATATGATGATGAGAAAAGTTCTGAAATAGCCTGTACAAATGTCATCAAAATGGGGACGTCTATGCTATGGAGCAGCACTTAAGGCACCGCTGAGGATTACAAGGAACTGTTCACAGGTGCAGCACACTTGTCTAAGATGAGGCAGCCTTGTTTAGTCCCACCTTGAAAGAAAATTACACTAGCTGTGTAAAAAAAAAAAAAAAAAAAAAATGGAGTTTTAGAAGTAGAAATAATGGGGAATATACTTTTGTTTGTAATAGTGGGAAATGGAAGACAGACTGGATGCCAATACCTAAATTAGGAGACAAAAAAAAATCTAGGCATGTGTCATTATGGCAGATTCTCTAAAGCATGTGGAATCATCGCTCATAAGGAAGTTGCTCCTTAAACTAAAAACTACTTCCATTGCTGTAGACCAACTATCAGACTACCTTAAAACTGCTCCAGAAGTCAAAGCTTTCCCTGTGGGCCTATTAATAGATCCACAGCAGAAAAATATACCTCATCACTGAGGAAAAATCCTACATCATATCACTGCACAAAGATGGCACATCTACAGAGTTAGGCAATTCACTGTTTAGTAACTACAGACCAACAATAATTCACGCTCTCCTCTCCCATATATTACAGAAATGCATCTATATGCTACTGATGCAATACCCAACCTCAAATAACCTGCTCCCAGAAATGCAACATGGCTTTAGGCCCCAGCACAGCACCAATACATACTACTACATTTCACCAGTATAATAAACCAATATAGAAACAATGGCCTTCTTGTGTCCACCATGACCTTAGAGTTGTTAAAGGCATTTGATACGGTCTCACACCCAGCAACTGCTTGGTTGACTCTTCTCAATAAGACTTTCACAATACTTCTTGTTGTGTTTTCTTAGTTACCTATCTGGAAAGCAATAAGCCGTTAAACAGCAAAAAACCTACTCATCCTTTTCAATCGGTTGCTACAGGTGTCCCTCAGGGCTCTATCCTGGGCCATCTCCTATTTAATATATTTATTAATACCTCCACTCACCATGCTAGTCTAGTTCAGTATGCAGCTAACTCAACATTAATATGTGCAGCCTTAACAATAATTATGCTCCAAAACTTTACCCCAAAATCTTTCTACTCTGTAGACACCTGACTCAAAGAATCAAACTTCCTACTCAACCCCAAGAAAACTAAGTTAATGCCTTTTACCTCAAAAAAGTTGCCAAAATCAAAGACAATATTTTACCATAAAGTCAGCAAACAGTACTGTTATAGAAACTGTAACTCACAGTAAACATCTATAACAGATGACAATCTCAAATAGGACCAGGATATACTGTACACCATTAAATCTACACACCAGAAACTAGGCTGCCTTTAGAAGATCAATGGATTCCTTACAGATACTGCAAAAAAAAAACGTTAGCCACTATCTTCTTACTGACAACTCTCTTTTACACTGCTCCCTATCCTAACAAACAAATATTCAACAAATGAAATTTGCCTCCTGCTACAATAAAATAGTTAAATTTGCCACCAGTCTCCCTCATAGGACCCACTGGCTTCAGCTGCACAACGAACTAATATATTTAAAACTAACTACAGCACACAAATTCAATCATGTAGAAAAATGTCCTGCACTACAAAACTTATTACTGCCCTACTGTCCAGCAAGGGGCCTCTCTTATGGTAACAAATTTTCATTACTTACAAATAAGTCAAATGATGTTGCAGGAGACTCCCTCTACTCCCAGTACATTGCTAAATTCTGGAATAGTATCCCCACACAAAAATTCTCAAACAGATTCAATAGTTTTAAACCACTGCTAAAACAACTTCTTAACAAATCCTAGTCCTGCACATGCTCGTCACAAGATTAAGACTTTTGTGTTCATCATATGACACTCCCCAAAAACTCTTCTTAATCAGAATACTCTCAGCCTCTCAGTGACATGACAAAAGTTTTATACATAACTGACGCCTTTGCAATCCAGTAAGATACACATGGGTTTTTTCTTTAGTGACTTCCACTGCTGTAAAATCCTAGAATGTATAAATATATACATGTAACTACTGTTTGTATATAAACTTAAATAGAGCTGTAACTAGTGTGTTTAACTGGAGCTTAGTATAATGTAACGTAAGCAAATTTTGCTATTCTCCCTAGGCCTCTGCTGAAAATGGATATTACCCAGTTGGACTTTCCTAGTAAACAAAGACAAAAACTAACTAAATAAATAGTTAGATTAGTGGTTTATACCTAACAATCTGGTAAGTTAAAGGTTGATAAGCAAAGACCGTTTCTGGTTGATTTCATTTTTCTTTCAGCTTTTCCCAGTTAGGGGTCACCACAGCGGTTCATCTGTCTGCTCATGATTGGCAGTGGATTTTTTATGGTGTCGAGTTGCCAGCCCGGCATCCAACCTTCCACAGAAGGCACACAAATGCACTCACGCCTAAGGCCAATTTAGTGTGTCCAATCCACCTACAGCATGTCTTTGGGATGTGGGAGGAAACCAGAGCACCCAGAGGAAACTCATGCAACCACAGGGAGGACATGCAGACTCCACACAGAAGGCACCCCAGCCAAAGATCGAACTGGAGAACCTCTTGCTGTGAGGTGGCGATGCTAACCACTGCAGCCACCTTTCTGGCTGATTTAATACAAAATGATATTACCAAGTCAGACTATCTTAAGGGTAAAAAGTCCAACTTGGTCATATGTACAATGATAAGAGCAAAGGCTACTGTCTGTCCAAAAGACAAACTAGCATAAAACTTGGATTCATGTTATAAATGAAAATGCTACACATATGAAAAATATGAATACATAAAAATCAAAAAGCAAGCCAGTAATATTATATATATATATATATATATATATATATATATATATATATATATATAAGCAAACAAGTCCACAAAGTATGAAAAAAAAACAAACAAAAATGCAATTATATGATGAATAAAACACTAAAAAAGCATTTCATTTGCAATGGAAAAAAAAGACTGCCTGGTTTACTACATCACCCTTTACTTTAATATACTATATCCAGGGTAACACAGACTCAGGCAAAGAGTAAACAACCTGAAAGAAATAACTTCATTCCCACATGCTGTGTGCTGCTCGTTGTATATGCGAAGCCTTTCTGAATCCCTGGGATAGAAAACACAAAGAAAAATCTAGCAAAGCTAGACTTTCCACTGTGTGATACCTTAAACCTCTTATATCAGAGGCAACATGGGATATATAGGTTCATAGGTAGGTACTAGGCTATCTGCCCAAAGGCATTTATAAGCCTAGCTGAAATGTGTTGGCTTTCGAAGCCCCCTTAGATTAGTTCCCTGTGCCTCTGTCCAGCACAGTCATTGAAGTGATCCCTGGGGTAAACTTTGTTTCCTATCCACTCGTCAAGGTTTCTCTTGAAGAGGGTTAGCAAGGAGCTCTGCCTAATGTAGATTGGAATCTTGTTCCAGAACATGGGAAGTCTCTGGGACAGGAATCTATCCCTCCAGTACGTCCTATTTATTGTTGTGGTGAGGTTTAGATCCCTGGAGTGCGTGGCTCAAGGGGATATGGTTTTCTTTAGATGGAGCATGTCAATCAATTCTGGGTTGGACATGGCCTTGAATGTCAGGCAGAGATCACCTCTGAGTAGGCGGTATGCAACAGAGTACAGCTGTAGTTTCTTCAGTCGAGCTGCACAGGGCATCTGCTTGAGGCCAGTGATCCTCTTGGAAAGGTACTTCTGTGGTCTTTCCAGTTGTTGCAGGTGTCTTGTACGGTGCATCCCAAATGGGGCATTGTACTCTATGATGGGTCTGATGAGTGATGCATACATGGGCCCAATGACCTCTTCCAATCTGGATGCAAACACTTTTGTGATTAGGTGGGCCACATAGAAGGATTTTCTAACCACTTTGGCAATGTGATTATCAAAGGACAGGTTACTATCTACTTGGGTCACCAGATCCCTTATTACGTCTTCCATATTTAGGGGGCTACCACCTATGTGGTGGTTTCTGGGTACTTCGTTTTTTCCAAAGGGGATGACTATGTACTTTTTAGCATTTAGCTTGAGGCCATGGTTTTGACACCAGGTATCTGTCTCAGTGAGAACCTTTTATTTATTCTACATTTGTTGACCGGGCTAGTCTAACTGGATACATGTCCATTTTCAGTAGAGGCCCGGGGAGAAAAGCTCAGAGCAACAACAATGACAAGGAAATACAATAAAGTATAATTAAAATAAAATAAAATTTGTTACAAAATTAACATTAAAAGATAGAGTTATACAGAGTTATTTAGCAAATTTAGGCTAGAATCAAATACTATGAGTAAAAACAAAAATTAAAACAGAAGATAGATAAAGTAAAAAAAGTAAAAAAATTTTTTTTTGGAGGATGTCTGTATCAGCCAGAGTCAATTACAGCCCCTAGTTTGTAGTCGTCTGCGAACTTTGTCAGCCATAGTCCGCCTGTGCTTGCCTGTACCTCTGAGAAGTATATGCCAAACAGGAGGGGTCCTAGGATTGAGTCCTGGGGAACACTACTTGTAACTGGTTTACAGTCAGACCTAGCTCCCGTAACTCTTACCATGTGGGTTCTCTCTGTAAGCCATTTGGCAACCAATCTCGTGACATAGGGGTTTATGTTCAGGCTGGTGAGCTTGTCTATAATACCCGAGTGGGGAATGGTGTCGAAGGCCTTTGCAAGGACTAGATAGGCTGTGTGGACCACCTTTCCCTCGTCTATAGCCATAGGCTGTGTGGACCACCTTTCCCTCGTCTATAGCCTTGGTAACTGTCTCAAAGAAGTCCACCAGATTTAGGAGGCATGATTTGTCCTTAAAGCTGAACTGGGTACGGTCCAGTATTTAGAAGTTCCCAATCTCTCTGTTAATGAGATCCATGATGGTGTGCTGCATAGCTTTGCAGACCAAGCCAGTCAGGCTTATAGGGCGATAGTTCCTGGGGTCCGTTGTGGCTCCACCTTTGTGGAGTGGAATAACTGTTGCTGTGCACCACTCTGTGGGCATGTAGCCTATGGAGAGGCAGAGTTTAAACAGCGTGTTTAGGTGAGGAGTTAGTTCATCTTTGAACTTGTGTATGACGCAGCCTGGGACACCGTTCAGCCCCATTGATGCTGTGTTTTTGGCTTTGGAGAGGGCTGTTTTAACCAGAGTATCTGTGATTTCAGGGGTAATACATTCTTATGGTATAGTTATGGGCCCTTTTGGGGGTGAGAGGGGGGTGAAGTCTGCACTGAACCTGTCTGCCAGGATATTTGCAATATCAATCGGTTCAGTGTATTTTGTGCCATTCTGCACTAACTTTGAGCAGATCTGAGAATTGCCACTTAGATTCTTGACATAGCTAAATAATGTCTTGTGGTTTGGAGTCCATGGCAATTTTTCTTTCAAAGCTAGCCTTGGATGATTTTATGAGGGAACATAGTTTCTTTCTGATAATGATCAGGGATGTCTTCCCTTCTTGGAATTTTACTATTTTCTGTACTAGTTTCCTCCTTCTATTGTATACCTTGTTTATGGCAGGGGTCCACCAGACTGATTTCCTTTTCTTGGAGGAGCGAGTCTTGGTTTTGTTTGGGATAGCATGATCCATGCATTCTTGTAGGTGCCCGTAGAGTGCATTAGTAAAGAATTTTGCAGCTTGGACAGTGTTATCCTTTAGCATGGGGGCTTTGAAACTTCCCACCTCAGTGTTAAGTAACGTGGAGTTTGCTTTTGAAAAGTTTTTCACGGTGGTTTCTTTAACCTGGGGTAGTGGCAGAATCTGGATATCCAGCATGATTAGTTTATGGTCTGATCTAACCAGCGAGAAGTTGACCTCCGGTGTGGAACACCGGTCGCTCATGTTGGTGATGACCAGGTCCAATATGATGTCACCTCTGATGGGGGTGTTGACCAGTTGATCCAGGGCGTTTGAGTTTATAAATTCTAGGAAATGTTGGGCAAGGAAGTTTTTACTTGAGTAGTTCTCCCAGTTAATGTTTGGGTAATTGAAATCACCCAGTATCAGGGTGTTTGGTAGGACCTTTATGTTTCCCAGTGTTTCCAAGAATGCGGAGTGGGGGTCCTGAGACATGGTGGGTGATCTGTAGCAAGCTATAAATTTGAATAGCAGTTTTGCCCATTGTTAGTTGCACATGGATGATCTCTGAAGCATCGTGCTGTGCCACTAAGCTGGAGGTGTGGGTATCCTTGATGAATATGGATACTCCCCCACCTTTTGTATTTCGGTCCGGGTTTTGTGGCCAAAATGTATGGTATGAGTTATAGCCTGGTAGTGCTGGGGTGCTCTCTGGAGCCTTAAACCAGGTTTCTGTTACTGCACATATATCGATTTTCTCCATACTGAGGAGTGCCTCGAGTGCATGCATTTTGAGGTTTAGACTTCTGGCATGGAGTAGCATTACCTTCAGCTGTTACTTGTGCTATTCACGGTGGTGGGTTTGTCTTTTGAGCCTTACCTAAAAAAAGGCACTATTGGGGTGGCAAGAGCCTTGGCCAGTATTTGAAAGCCTTAGGGTGACAGGTGCAAGTCATCTCTAGCGAAGCAGTGTGGCTTGTCGAGCATGTCATCCCAGGCTGACAGACACTGGATCCCCTTTCAATGACACCAGAAGCTTAGCCAATTATTGAAATTGATAAATTTTCTCTATACCGTGGTATGATTCTTGGTGAGGGCAGGATGCTGCTCAGGGTCAGGGTCATACCTGCCTAGGCTACATGATCAGAGAGCTCCTTCATGTCTCTTTTCATGTAGTCCAGGGAGGTACAGCTCAGGCAATTCACACCAAGATGGACAATGACAGAGTCATATTTGTACTTGTTGTGGAGTGACCCGAGTGCTTGTGTTATGTGGGGGATCCTGGCACCTGACAGGCAGCTAACAGTAACCTTCTGCTTGTTCTGCCTAGTGAGTGGGACGTCAGTGTGCCTGACTATAGAGTCACCTATTACTAGTGTGTTGGGTATGTTATTTTGCCTTAAAGGCTGTGATTGCATGGCACGCTGGTTTTGTGAAGTATATGTTTCATGGTTTGTGTTGAGGAATGGAGGTTGCTTGGATGTCTGCTTTGGATGTCTCTGCTGCGTTTGCAGATTTTTATTTAGAGCCTCCAAGTATGTTTTTATGCATTTATGTGAGTTTTTTGCCAGTGCTGGTTTCATAGGTCTATGTGAGACTGGTGGTGTGATGCAAGTAATTCCCTTCTCCTCTTGACTGCCTGGTCCAGTCTTGGGTTGAGAGAGCTTAGCCTCCAGTTTGCATCTCTCGCATGTATTAGTGTTTGGTGGAAGGAGGAGAGGGTTGTCTGTGTACATGAGGCAATTGTAACATTGCCTCAAAATGCCCAGATTCACCAGTTAGACCACAGAGTACACCTGAAACTGCCCTTTGTACATGCCTGGATATGTACAGTGAACTGTTTTACTGGTTGGCTGGTAAGGTTGCATAGAGAGCCTTGTCCTTCCCTGGAGTATAGGGGGGTCTAGTGCTAAGGTTTATTAGTGCTTGCTATAAGTTTTGAGCAAGTGCCGAGATGAGAAGTGAATGGTTTGAGTGCTTAAGTTGAAAGTTTGTCTAGTTCCAAGGGAAAAATTTGTGGAGCCAGGAATAGTTATACCCTAGCTAACCGGTGCTGCACAGCACACAAAACCGTGCAAATGCATGTTTTATAGTAGGGAAATTAAAGGGATAGAAATTAACCCAAAATGGCCAATAAACTACTAATTTTTTGGACTGAAACCACTCCTCCAGGGACAAATAAGCTGCTCAAACTCCCTCTCTCACAGTGAGCAGAGAAACTTCCTTCTATCCAAGTAAGGTATAGGCAAACACAGAAACTTGTAACACAGCCCTGAACTCAGCACTAACCTGAAAACTGGACTATACTTGCTTAGAAAGGCGAGAAAACAAGTATATATATTTTTGTTTTTGTTTTTTTCAGAAAATAAAGCAGATACAATCAAAAAAACACTTTAAATGCACAGAAATGGTTATCACACTTGAGTGTGTTGCCTACAACAGTTAAACAGGTAATTTAAACATAAAAACAACTTTGTTAAAGTGTAGGCAGTAAAATAAGTACAATATGTAGCTGAAACAAGCTTTTTAAGTCACAGAAACTCTAGAAAATCGGAGTTTTAGGCGGAATTAGCTAAAGGCAGCAAGGAAATGCAGAAAAATGATACTTAATCACTCCAAAATCTCTCTTTTGTCTCTCTGCTGCTGTAGAACTCTGCAGGGCACCAGACAGGAGCTTGCTGAGCTATATGCAAAGGATATCAAGTGTTTCACCTAAATGGCAATTCTGAATGTCCATGACTTTTTCTTTTACCTTTAAGTCTATTTATGGACAATTTCAGGCCAATAAAGCCAAACCCCTCTAGCTGTGGAAATGCTGTTTCTGCCTTGTTATAGCATCACCAGCACAAGGAATGTTTGACTTTTGAAAATACAGGATTGTCATAACCAACTGAGAAACACCTAATATCCTTAAAGGGTAATTTGCATATATCCCATGTTGCCTCTGATACAAGAGGTTTAAGGTATCACACAGTGGAAAATCTAGCTTTGCCAGATTTTTCTTTGTGTTTTTTTAACCAGTTGATTTTCTTGTGAATCCCTGGGATAGACTAATATGGAAGCCTTTTCCCATAATATTTCTGCATCAGACTAAGCCTTCCCATTTCAAGCACCGTTCTGCCTCTGAAGAAGATTTCTCCTTGTAAGGGCCTCAGCACAGACAGTAGTCTTGTGGATGAAGCTACGTGCTAATGCTGCAGTCCAGAGAAGAAGCTAATGCTAATTATCCATGTGCTCTCTCAGAGGCATCCATGATTCCCAGATGTGTTGAGATTCAAGGAATTTTCTTGTCTAAATAAAGTTTACAATAAAAGGAAAAATGCATAGTGTCTCCTACTGCAGTACTTATTGTGCAGGTAAGTCCAGAAAAGCCATGTGGCTAGGGGGATTGACTGTGAATATCTATGTGTGTGTGTGTGTGTGTGTGTGTGTGTGTGTGTGTGTGTGTGTGTGTGTGTGTGTGCATGTCTGCAGGGGTAGGAATGTGTGTGTGTGGAGGGGCATGAATGTGAGCCTGTGGGGGAGTGCTATTGCTAACATGATGCAAGAGTTGTTAGAGAGGAAACTAGTGTGGTGAGGTCTGAAAGTGCAGTTGTCAATTCAGGCACGTGGTAATGAGCTGCTAATGAAGTTTCTCTTATTTAGACTTTTGTATGTGTATAATCAGAATTTCTCTCAATTATGTTAATATTTTGTATTTATTTTAATTATTCTTTCTTGACCACTATGCTAGTGACCTCTTTCCAGGGGAGACCCGACGTGGTATTTATATTATAAAGGATAAATTTAGCTAGGATATTGGGGAACTTCTGCTACTCTTGGTGGAAGCTCAGGTGGATGTAAAAGATCCCGTGGCACCTATCAACAAGTTACAAGAATGGGAGCTCAAATTAACATGTCATCTGAAGGATGACACATTTTAGTAGTACAACACGTATTGATGCTGCACTAGAGAGTCAGCAATCCAATCACCTGGAGTAAGAATGCAACCAACAGACTGACCAACATGCACTGGACAATTAATGGGGGTGGAAAGAAATGATCTGAATCCAAAGGCATCTACATCTTCAGTTCAAAATGCTTATACCAGTTGGCTTCAAAAGCAGATATGTCCTGAAAACAGCAACTTCACTTAAAAAATAAGAGACAAATCCATCTATAAAAAGCAAGAGACAAATCCAGCTATACTGCACAGTTAAACAGTGAAAGTACAACATAGTGCCCTATCCCAGTTGTGAAATATTATATCACAAGGTGTACATTAACAAAACAGTTAACTTCACTTTAAACATTTAAACAGAAAATTACAAAACTTGCTGTTACACTGCCCCCTGAACTCACCTCACACCTTGCAAATATACTATTTCCAAGGTCACTGTACCTTGAATAGAGTGAATATTCTAAGGAACCCAAACTTATCTATATCCTCCACATTCACAGGAAAGTGTTGTGATTCTAGGGATCACAATTAAGACTCAGACTTTAAAGACTTCCAAGAATTACAATATGGACCTTTGCAATCAAGGTTATAATACCAAACTCAGAATAAATATCAGCACTACCTCCCTCCTAATGAATAAATATCAGTACTACCTCCCTCCTAATTAATAAATCAGTACTACCTCCCTCCTAATAAATATCAGTACTACCTCCCTCCTAATGAATAAATATCAGTACTACCTCCCTCCTAATGAATAAATATCAGTACTACCTCCCTCCTAATTAATAAATCAGTAGTACCTCTCTTCTAAATTATGCTTCCTCCCATTTTTTTTTCCCCAACCTGCTACCGCTCTGTCAATGCCTGTTTCTGTTTTAACAAAGCTCTTCTGATTTGATACTTGGAACTAAAAATACCGCATTGTTTTTCTTATTGTTGTTCCATTAACAGTGTGAACAGGATTGAATTCTCACGTGAAACGTAATGTTCATCCACCGTTATTTGACTAACTTCCTGTTACATTTTTGCACTTTTGTTTGCAGAAATTTAGATAACTGACTTCATGCATCACACCATACTCTAATATAAATAGAAATAGTTTTCCTTCATTTCTTTTTTAAACTCTACAATACCAGTAATTTACATCCTGAAGTCATCGTTCTCACTTATTCTCAGATATATTCCATTTGCCTCAACATATATATATATATATATATATATATATATATTTATTTATTTATTTTATTTTATTTTACATTTGTTGACCGGGCTAGTCTAACTGGAGATATTTCCATTTTCAGTAGAGGCCCGGGGAGAAAAGCTCCACAGAGAATACACTTAAGGCAAGCATACTAGAGTTTAAGAAAAGTTTTAAGAGACAGAAACTAACAACTCTCCAGTTACTCATTATTACTAGTGAGCTTAATACTGACTCACAGTGACAGTAACAAAAAAAAAAATACTTAAATAAATTATACTATACTAAGACTGATAAAGATAACTAAAAAAATAATTAAATACTACTTCACACAGTTAAACTCAATGACATCATATTAAGTTATAAAGTACTTTGAGAGATAATAATAGGAAAGTAAGTGTGAGAAAGAGAGCTAAGAATATGAGTAATAAGAAGAGGCAGGTTGAGGGAAGGACAGCAAGTAAGATAGTTAGCAAGCAAAGAGAGCTAGAAGCCAGTCTATAAGCAAGGAATAATAGGAAAACAAGTGGCAAAAGAGGAGGAAAGCCAGTTGGATCGTAGCAAAGTTTTAACATAGGAGACAGTAATGAAGTAGAGTCTGAGTAGTGAAGGATTAATCAGGTTTACTACATGTGCACAGCCAGTGGTTTTGGAAGTGAAGTTTGATGTTTAGTTTGAAAAGAGGTAATGATGCAATGGTTGTTATGTTACTAGGAAGTTGGTTCCATTTTCTACCTACTGAATTTGTGAAAAGGGAGTTGCCAGCGGTGTTATTAGATTTTGTGGAATTAGCCAATAGTTTGCTGGAGGAGCGGAGAGAGCTAAGATTATTGTAGGGATAATGAGTTGAGAGAGTATAGGGGTGTTTGTTGGATGGTACAGAATTTTATGGGCAATAGTGAGTTGTTGGGTTGCAAGATAGTTTTGGAATTCTGGCCAGCCTAGTAGTTTCAGGTTGAGACAGTGGTGTGTTCTGTAGGGGTTACCTGTAGCGCCAGCAATGTTATTATAGCTGGTAGAAAGTTTGGTAAGGTTGTTTTATTGAGGTTGGTGAAAATGGGACAAGCATAGAGAAGAGAGGAAAGAAGATGGGAGTGAGCGATCCTAGTCCTAGAGGAGGGAGTTAGGAAAGGTCTAATCCGATATAGAGATCCTATTTTCCTATTGACAAGTTTAATGGTGTTGTTAATGTGTTGGTTGAAAGAGAGATTATTATCAATTGTAATACCTAACAGTTTAGTAGTAGAGTCAGGAGAGATGATAGTTGCATTGTTAGAAGAGATAGTGAAGTTTAAAGGGGTGGTTCTGGAGGTAGGAGTAAAGAGGAGGAGTTTAGTTTTCTTAGCATTTAGTAGGAGAAATCGACTAGAAAACCATGTCTCGACGGTGTTAAAGACATTTTGAGTAAGAGATCTAAGTTCTGAGGTAGAGGATGCAGAGCAGATGAGGGTAGAATCATCAGCATATTGAATGCAAGTAGCTTGGGGGATTATGTTTTGGAGATCATTTATGAAGAGGGAAAAAAGAGGGCCAAGAATAGAGCCTTGTGGAACTCCAATAGAAACTGGCAGAAGAGAAGAGATGTGGTTATTCCAGAGAACAGCCTGTTTCCTGTTAGTGAGATAAGAAGAAAACAATCTAATGGCAGGGATGTCAAAGATAGTGATTCTAGAGTTTTGATTAATAAGGAGTGGTTAACCATATCGAATGCTTTGGAGAGGTCTATGAAGATGGCAGAAGAGAGTAGGTTGTTGTTACGGTTCAGGTTAATAGTGTCAACAAAGGAGAGAAGGGCAGTAGTAGTACTGTGATTAGGTCTGAATCCATGTTGACTGTTTGCTATGATGTTGTGGAGAGAGAGGTGTTGTACAAGCTGATGGTGTATACATTTCTCCATTATTTTGGCCAAGGGAGAGAGGAGAGCAATAGGTCTAAAGTTAGAGTAGTCAATGGAGTTACCACCTTTATGGAGTGGGATAATGTGGGAGACCTTCCATATATCAGGGATGATACCTTCTTTGATTGTCCTATTAATGAGAATAGAAATAGGATATGCGATAGCCTTGGCAGCTTTTTGTAGAAAGAGTGAAGGTAACTTGTCCGCAGAGGGGGTACAAGGTTTTAGCTTAAGAAGGAGTCTGTATATGTAAGATGTAGAGATGGGATGTAGAGAGAATTTAGAGGAGGAGTTAATGAGGTTACATGTTGGGTGTGAGTTATTAGTGTTTAATTGATTAGCAAGAGTTTGTATAGTTTCAGTGAAGAAACAATTGAAAGCATCTGCAGTTTTGGGGGTATCAGGATCAGAATTAAGTGGGAAGGTGTTTTGAACGTCCTGGGGAAAGTAGTCAATTACCTGAAGACCAGAAAAGTATAGAACTATTAAGATGGGTTTCTTGCAGATT
>NC_056734.1:579415621-579503121 GCF_019279795.1 Protopterus annectens | reverse complement strand
ATATGCTGGTTTACTTATAAAAAGATATTTTAATGAAATAATATGATTTAGTTCTATTTTCCATGGATATTAGTTAAAAAATTCCTAACACAGAATGTGTGCCAGACCCTTTCAATGTGGAACTTCGAAGAACATGAACTTTTTAAGACCCCCAAGTGAGGTGTGCTCCTCTTAATGGAGGTACACTTCAGAGGTATGCCTGGATGTGACATTGCCCAAGGACCTGGGTAATCGCAAATTCTGTTATATGATTTTCAGGAAACCTACATAACCTACATATTCTAATTCTTTCTTACATTTTGAAAGTTCCCACCCACAAGCACAAAAGAAAGCAGTAGTTAAGGGGCATTTTGTCAGGGCTGCAAGAATGGTTTCATGTTATGAAGCTTTTCTTAGTGAATGTGCTTTCTTAGAAGATATGTTTCTTAAAAGGGAATACCCTGTGGATTTTGTGAATGAGATTAAGGCAGAGGTAATAAGAGAATGCTAGGTGTCTATTCTGCTATATTATCTAGTCTTGATGATTTTTTTACAATCCAAGATACCACAGGTAATGACACCAGTCACCATTGTGAATGTCGTGAATGGGGTGAATGAAAAAAAATGACAATTAGACCAGTTTTAGAACATCTTTTGTCACTAAATTTACGACCAACTTTAAACAAATGCAGGAAATTATTTTTAAAAACTGGTCTGTATTAATGGAAGATCGTGGGGCTAGACAAAAAAATAAGTAATAAACCCATTATGGTGTACTGTGTATTCATAGTAGTGAGCCTATTAAATCTCGACTCATGACTAAATGTGGGCATTGTCATTTTTGCCTGTATATCAATACGGGTGAATTTTTTGATAATAATGGATATCAACTGAGGATAAGAGGTAGTTATAATTGTAATAGCTCAGGGATTGTGTATGGGGCAATGTGTCAGACCTGCCCTGCTTTTTATATAAGAAAGACGAAACAAAAATTTAAAAAATCGTATTTACGAGCATACATACATATGAAATAAAGGGGAAGGAAAACCATTAATACCCTATTTAGACACACATCTAAATACCCTGGGCATCAATTTAAATTCATTGTGATCGAACAAGTAAAGAACAATTTGAGGGGAGGCCCATGGCAATTAAGTTTGGAGAAAAGGGAGTTAATACTGGATTTTGTGCCTAAAAGCAGTAGGGTATAAAATGGCATCTATTGGGTCCATTTTTAAAGTTGAAAACACAGTGCAGGTAATAACGTAGATATATATATATATATATATATATATATATATATATATATATATATATATATATATACATACACATATATACATACACACACACATACATATATTGACTGACACACACACACACACACACACACACACACACACACACACACACATATTATATACATATACATACATACACACACATACACACACACACACATTATATATACACACATACACATACGTGGGAATGTTTATATATTTTTAAAATATATATAATTTTTTCAGGATATCATGTATGTATTTGTGGTACTTTCTTCATGTGTTTTTATATGTCATATTTTTTAGGTTGTGGTTGTTTATGGGGTAATGTTGTATGTAACAGAATTGTATCACTTTAAATAATGGCTGGTTTGCTGTCATGTGATTTAGGTGTGGGTATTTAAATCATGTTTTTGTATGGGGGAATATCTGATGAAGTCTTGGTATTAGTCAGAGACAAAAGCACTTGAGGTGAATAAATTTGGGGACCATTTCCCGGCATCCATATTCCATTTTTCCTCCAAGGACCGTTCTCATTATATCCTTGGCCCTTACAATGTATTTCATTTTACTTCTCTACTACAACTCTTACATTTTTCCCTCTACCACATCCTGTTTGTTCTCTAGATGTGAACTCTTTCTGTGGCATTTGCAGTTTTCTTGTTACTGTTTATCAAAAGTTTGAGTTGTCTGATTTAATAAAAAGTAGGGAATGTATCTGTTGTATAGATATGACCTCCTGTATGAATTAACAAGTTCTGAGTGAGACTGATGTCCATTCCCTTGTCAGTAGAACTCGGGTAAGCTTGGGATTATATATGTACTGCCCAGACAGAACAAAATACCATAAGGAAGTTACATGGTACTGTTTCACTATTTTTAAGTAACTGCTTATACTGTAAAGTAATGGATCGTGTTTTTTTTTGTGTGTGTATATAAAGAGAGAGAGGTAAAACATGCTAGACAGCTGAGGATGGAGCTTAGAAATCATCTAAAAAGAATTAATCCATAATTCCAGCAATATGCCTCTGTAAAATATAGAGTGAGGCATGGAATTATTTGTATTATTTTTATTCCCACAGGCTGAATAAAACTGAACTATGTTATGTGACAACTATTGGGATAAAAGTTGCGTTTATAAGCAGCTGCAAATTATTCTAAATGAATTAAAACAGAGAGTCATTCCAAAAGAGAGCATTACTAGCCACATCAGTTGCTTATATGCAAAGCTGGTACTTGATATTCTAAAGTTCCTAAATTCTGCTGCTCAGAGTAATGAAACTGCAGGTATGACTGTAAGTCCAAGGTTTTGTTGTCCCGTAATGTTCTACGTATTATATTATACAGTGATCCTGGAGTTAGCAGTGGTTAGGTGCACATTCTCCCATCCCCATTCTGGACTAGTGAATAGTGATAAAGCTCTTCTGCAAAAATGCCTTAATGATGTAACAGCAAGATTCAAAATTAATTTTTAGTTACATCACTGCTCATTTTTGGACATGCAGAACCCTCATTATTAGGTCTCACAATGGTGGTAGGGAGACATAAAAGTAACTTTTGAAATTGCTAGATGCTTACTAGACCACCAGTTTTCAAAACCCAGTAGCAAGACTAACCACTGGCTCAAAGAATAATTTGTTGCATTATGATTCCTGTTTAAAAGTGTGAACACTGTTTCACAACATTCTTTCCAAATACCTCTGTTCTTTATTTCAAAAAGAAGTGCATTTTGTCATGGGGTATTCAATCAGGAAGGAAGGAATTATCACTTGGCATATCTGGCAAAATATGCAGCTGCTGAGATTAATCAACAGAAAATCAAGATTGAACAGAGTCCATAATCACTAGAAGCTAAGCTAGAAAAAAAGTAGGAGTGTGATTTGTATGTGTCAGCATATAATTATCTGTGCCGAGCCAGTAAACATGATCTGTTCTGTCCACAGATGCTATAAACCTATGTAGTCTTTCACAACTAGAGAAAAAAAACATGAGAAGGAAAGTGAGTGCTGAGGATGAATGCACTGGTAAATTATCAGGTGATGACATCTGCTCATAGTCATGATTCATACAATGACTTCATATACCATAGCTGCATTCACACTACAGTCTTACCTCTTTGCTGTTTGATGGATGGTACTTCACATCATATCTTATGCCTGTGGTCATACTGTTCAAGTAATTTTTCCTATTCCCATGGCTCATCACAGCAATGAGATGGAAATGGTATGATCCCTATTCAGAAGGAGCCTTGTTACAGTGGTGTTCATTTAACAAATGTGCTTACCCTTACAAATTCCATTTCTGCTTTCATAAGCGGAAATCAATGGTGAGTGTGTATCTAATTATAAAATACTAAAAAGTAGTTACACAGATAATCACTTAAATAATTAAAAATGAAAATAAAAATCCTGTTAAGCCCTTTCACCTTAAAAACATCTTTTATTCAGACTTCATCAGAACCTCATTACAATCTACCTCTTCACATGACAAATATCAGCTGATACTGGGTTAATGCCCTTCAAAGCATTTTAAAAGGTACAACCCTCAAATGTCAAAAAAATGTAGTTAAATTAAATACCAATTTCATTATCTTAAGTTCAAAACACCTATTCCAGCAATTTTCAGTATTCCAAAAGTCCATATGGACAAATTTAATACACCATTCCAACTGTCACAGTTGCTGGTTCAAAGACCAAGCCTTTCACCAAGTATCGAAAATTACAAAAAACACAAACCAAGAAAAAACAAAACAAAAAGTATTCCGAGCCATATAGGTCAGACTAAAACTTTTAATACCAGAAAGGCTCATCCAGACTCTGCTACACTTTGCTGTGAAGGAAAGGTTAGTTTGCTGTTATTTTTTGTATTTCTGTATTGCCTTTCTATATTTTGAATACTGTAGTTTGTTTTCTTTACCTTGTGTTTTGCTTGCATTCTGTTTTAACAGCATATTAAAACTTCAAAAGAGACCACAGCTCTCTCTGTTCTGAGTCAGGCAGAATTTTTCCCTCCCTCCCACCCATTTAAGTTGTCTTGTTAAATACCACTGTCTTTCTAGTTGCCCGCCTCTTATGTTAATCTGACCATATATCTCATTTCTCTCTACTTTCACTGGCTTATGTGAGTAATCACAAAACCATCACTTTTGAAATCCCACCCTTCAATTATTTAAATTTATTGGCCATCCTACAGTATTTCATAGTACCAAAATACAAAAGTAACCACCCCTTTCAGTCCATCTTGCTGTTTTAAAAATAGTAACTCTCCACTAAACCTTAACTTTTTAAACAGGTAAAACTCAAGTTACCTACTTTCATATCTAACTTCTCTAGTGCACACTGCAGAGTGCATTCTTTTCAATCTTACCTTTAAGCATCCCTGTTACTAGCACTTTCTCTAATACCTAAAAGATCATCTCTACTTGACTCCAAGTAGACTTTTCTCTATCTGTTAAACCTAGCACTTGCTCCTACAGTACTTATTACCTTGATACGGCACTCTTATAGATAGCACCCCAAAAGGCAAACCCCCATTTCTCGGTCACCCACGTCCCCGGAATCTCTTTTAAAGTTTTTGTCTAGTCCTTCTAGCATGTCGAGGGATCAGTTGCTAGTGTCCTCTCCTGCTCAGCTGGTGAACCTGGGAATATTGAGGCAATGTTACAATTGCCTCATGTACACAGACAATCCTCTCCTCCTCCCACAAAACACAAATACATGCGAGAGATGCAACTATACGGCCAAACTGGAGGCTGAGCTCTCTCAACATAGGACTGGCAAGACCAGTCAGGAGGAGAAGGTTACCACACACACTATAGACCCAGTCTCACATAGTACCATCACAACCTCAAATCATACACATAAACACACAAAGACATACTCGGCGGCTCTGATCAAAAATCTACCAAAACAGCAGAGGCCACCAAAGCAGACACCCAAACAACCACCACCTCAGAACACAACACCTGCAACACATAGACCTCACAGTCAGAGTGTCAAACAGTCACAGCCCTTAAGGCCAAACACAATGCCAGACACACTAGTCATTGGTGACTCCATAGTCAGACACACTGACGTCCCGCTCACCAGACTGAGTAAGGAGAAGGTCACAGTAAGCTGCCTGTCGGGCGCTAGAATCCGCCACATAACGCAAGCACTCAGGTCTCTCAACAGCAGGTACAAATACGACTCAGTCATTGTCCACGCTGGTGTAAACGACCTGAGATGTACCTCCTTGGACTACATGAAAAGAGACATTGAGGAGCTCTCTGATTATGTAGCCCAGGCAGGTATGACCCTGACCTTGAGCAGTATCCTACCTTCACCAAGAATGATGCCACAATACAGAGATAAGATGATCAGCTTTAACAATTGGCTTAAACTCTGGTGTCATTCAAAGAGGATCCAATGTCTGTCTGCCTGGGATGACATGCTGGACAAGCCACGCTGCTTCGCAAGGGACGGCTTGCACCTGTCACCCCTGGGATTCCGGATATTGGCAAAGGCTCTTGCCACCTCCATAGTGCCTTTTTAGGAAGGCTCAAATTCTAAACCTACCACCCTAGAACAAAAAAGGAAAAAAAACTAAGGGTAATGCTGCTCAATGCCAGAAGTCTAAATCTCAAAATGCACGCACTCAAGGCCCTTCTCAGTATGGAGAACATTGATGTCTGTGCAGTGACAGAAACCTGGTTCAAGGCTCCTGAGAGCACCCCAGCACTATCAGGTTTTACCTCTTATCATGCGTTCCGGCCCCAAAATCCGGACAATACCAAGAAAGGAGGGGGGGTATCCATATTCATCAAGGACACCCACACCTCAAGACTGGTGGCAACGCACGATGCATCGGAGACCATCCAGGTGCAATTAACCATAGGCAAGACTGCTCTGCAAATTGTAGCATGTTACAGGCCACCCTCACAAACTCAGGAACCTCACATGGCCTTCCTGAAAACACTAGAGGGGATAAATGTATCACCAAACACCATCATACTAGGTGACTTCAATTACCCTAATATAGACTGGGAATACTACTCAAGCCCAAACACCCTAGCCCAAAAGTTCCTGGAATTCATAAACTCAAATGCCATGGAACAACTAGTCACCATCCCCACAAGAGGAGAAAACATACTTGATCTCATCATCATGAACATGGGTGCACAATGTTCAACACCGGAAGTATACCCCTCACTGGTGAGATCAGATCACAAACTAATCTCGCTGGAGGTCCTCATCCCACCCCATCTGAAATAAAAAAGACCACAGTAAAGAACTTCTCGAAAGCCGACTTCACACTTCTAAAGACTAGTGTGGTCTCCTTTAAGGCCCCCGAGCCGGCGGAAAACAGTACTCAAGCCGCTGAATCACTTACAAATGCCTTCTACCAGCACCTGCAGGACTGCATGGATAAGGCAATCCCAAGCAAAACAAAGACTCTTTGTACCAAAGGCAAGCGTCCAGTCTGGTGGTCCCCAGCCATAAACAAACTCTACAACAAAAGGAGGAAGCTACTACAAGATAGAGCAAAATCCTTAAAAGGTAAGACACCCTTGATCACTATAAGTAAAAAACTAAGCGCTCTCATAAAATCATCCAAAGCAAATTTTGAGAGAAAAATAGCTAAAGACTCAAAAGGCAATCATAAGGCCTTCTTTAGCTATGTTAGAAACCTGGGAGGAAACTCCCAGATATGCTCAGAACTAGTTCAAAATGATGTGAAGATTACTGATCCTACAGACATTGCCAACATACTGGCTGACAGGTTCAGTGCAAACTTCTCCCCTCCCCAAAAGGAGAGATATCTATACCAAGCGATTGCAGCCCCCAAACATCTCCAATGCCCAAGTGAGAACTGCTCTCTCCAAAGCAAAAACACAGCATCCATGGGACCTGATGGTGTCCCCGGCTGTGTGCTCCACGAACTCAACGAGGAATTAAACCCACAGCTAGGACAGCTGTTTAATCATAGTCTTACCTCTGGATACATACCCAGGAGTGGCGCACTGAAACTGTGGTCCCACTTCACAAAGGCGGTGCCTCCACCGACCCTGGAAATTACCGCCCATTAGCTTGACAAGCCTTATCTGCAAAGCCATGGAGAGGATCATAATGGACCTCATAAATAAAGACATAGGGAATTTGCAGACTTTGGATCCATCCCAGTTTGGCTTTGTCAAAGGCAGATCATGCCTTCTAAACTTGGTTGACTTTTTCAAACAGTCACCAAAGCCATTGATGAGGGAAAGGCAGTCCATACAGCCTACCTCGATCTGGCGAAGGCCTTGATACAATACCCCACTCGGGTATCATTGAAAAACTCATCAGCTTAAATGTTAACCCATACATCACAAGATGGGTTGCAAACTGGCTGAGTGACAGAACCCACAGGGTCAGAGTTGCTGGCGCCATGTCAGACTCAAAGCCTGTCACAAGTGGTGTACCACAGGGCTCAGTCCTGGGCCCACTCTTGTTTGGCATCTACTTTTCAAGTACAAGCAAACACAGGAGGGTTATGGCTGACAAAGTTTGCAGATGACTGCAAACTGGGCCATAGTAGAAAACACATCTGACACAGATATCCTTCAGAAGGGTCTCACAGAAACGGATAACTGGTGCCAGAGCCATGGCCTAAAGTTAAATGCCAAAAAATGCATAGTCATACCCTTCGGGAAAAACAAGGTTACCCTAGCTACCAAATAGGTGGCAATCCACTGAGCACAGAAGAAGTTATCAGGGACCTGGGGACCCAGGTTGATAGTAGTCTGTCATTCGACACCCATGTAGTTAAAGTAGTTAGGAAGACCTTCTACATTGCCCACCTTATCATGAATGGATTCTCATCTAGATCAAGGGAGGTCATAGTCTCCCTATACTCATCACTCATCAGACCAATGATTGAGTACAATGCCCCATTCGGAATGTATCTGACCCGACACTTGCAGCAGCTGGAGAGGCCACAAAGTTCCTCACCAAAAGGATAAAGGGTCTCAAACATCTGTCCTATGCTGCCCGACTGAAAGAACTCCAGCTCTATTCAGTCGCTACCGCTTGCTCAGAGGTGACCTTTGCCTAACATACAAGGCCATGTCAAACCCAGATTTGATGAATATGCTTCACCTCAAAAATCTAGATCCGTCAGAGCCACAAGGGCGGAGACTTAAACCTCGACACGGCTATTAATAGGACGTGCTGGAGGGATAGATTCATCACCCAAAGACTCCCTATGCTGTGGAATAAAATCCCGGTATATGTGAGGCAGAGCACCTCGCTGGCCTTGTTCAAGAGAAATCTTGACCAATGGATGGGAGATCGCAGATATACCCCAGGGATTACCTCAGTGTCACTGCTCGACAGAGGCACAGCAAAATAATGGGTATAGTTCCCCATACTAAAGGGGTGGCGTAAGCCACAAAACTATGGGCTAGGCTTGTAAATGCCTTCGGGCAGATAGCCTAGTATGAACCTATGAACCTATGAACCTATGAATATAGATTAGCACTTTCATCTTGAAACAATACAAAACTTCATCAGATACAATACAACTTGCCCCACAATCCTTAAATAAGAAAAACATCACATGATTCATTCATTCTACATAATGTCAAGTGACTTTTCCCTCCAAAGGTTCACGACTTATAATCCTAAAAAAACTACTTAAATCACATGACTTTTCCATCCGAAAAGTTCTTATAAATTGTATTTACCATCACCAGCCTAATTAAAACAGCCAAAAATTCAATGTGTGTATATATACACACACACACACACACATATATATTATATATATAATATATATATATATATATATATATATATATATATATATATATATACACGTAAGTATCATAAAACATGTCCCAAACCATGTTAGACCTTCAAAAATATGATAATTGCAAACTTTAATAAATAAAATCTATCATATGTTGAAGGTGGTGCTGCGGTAGCGTTGTCGCCTCAAAGTAAGACGCTGTCTGGTTCGATTCTCAGCTAGAGCGCCTTCTGCATGGAGACATGCATGAATGGGCGTACCTTTGTTGAAGGCTGTGCATCAGGCCTGGCAAGCCGGTATGTAAAAATCAACTGCCAATCATTAGTGGACCGGAGTTCCGCTGTGGCGACCCCTAACCGGGAAAAAGCTGAAAGACACAAACAAATATTTTTGAAGCTCAAACATGGTTTGGGACATGTTTTATAATATTTACATATATATAATTTGAATGTTTGGTTATTTAATTAGGCTGGTGGTGGTAAATACATTTTATGAGATTTTTTGGAAGGAAAAGCTATATGATATTTAAAAAAAAAATTAGTATAAGTCGTGAACTTTTGGAGGGAAAAGTCATGTGACATTAGTAGAATCAATCATGATGTTTTTGTTCTCATCAAAGGATTGTGAGACAAGGTGTATTTTATATGATGAAGTTTTTTACTGTTTCAAGATGAAAGCATTAATCTATATTAAAAGTGTTTTGGTGTGAGCTATATGGCGGAGTACTTTTTGTCCTTTCACTAAGTATATTAAATTTAAGTAAAAGAAAACCTTTAAAAGCTTTGAAGGACATTCTGCTCAGCATCAGCTTTTGCCTTGTGCATTTTACGTAGGCAAAACAGAGACGCAGCTGTGGTAAAAATGTATCAAAATACTTTTGGTATTAAAAACAAGGGTGATAGAAATACCCTTTACAATCATTCCACCCTATGTGTTAATTTTTTAAATAATTCTATTTTTTTTTTTGTCGTTGACAAATGTGAAAAGTCTCCTAGAGGGGGTAATTTTAAGGACACTCTAAACTGCAGAGAACTGCTCTTGTAACTGCTCTTATCTGCAGCTAATCCACCGTAGTTAAATTAACATGTTTCAGTTACCAGCACCCTTTGATTAACAAATGCATAGTTGTAACCCATGTAAAATAAATAAATACTTATTACACGTCTAGCGAGCAAATATGCTTTTTACATACTTTTAAATATACAAGTTTTTAGCATATATAGCCCAATGAGTTATACTCTTCTTGTAACATTTTATTAATAAACAGGCGTTTAGGTTATATTATTTTTATTTAAACATACAAGTGATGTGTATTTAAATTAACTGTATTTTTTCATGTTTGGCACTTGTACGTTTTGAGGAAGGGATTCAGTAACTAACAGATATTGGGGTCAGGCATTATATAAATGTCAGTTTTTAGCAGATATCTTGATATTACAGTTTTATCTCAGCTGTGCAATATAGATAAACCTGATGCATCCCTGCAGATTACTGAACCTTGACTGACTATAGAAACAAGGATTACTGAACCCTGACCGACTGTAGGAGCACTGCTGGATATTGTAGAACAAGCATAGATAAACGATTGATAATAGATGTCTTTTCAGAAAAAAATAGGGCAGGAAGACATTAAAGGCCACTCCAGTGAAATGGACTGCAAGCTGTGAGCTTCACACTCATCACAGCTCTATAAATGTTGTACTTGTGCACAACGTGAGTTGGAAGACATCGTCAGATAATGCAAATTACTTTTAATGCTTAGTATTTAAAACTGTTTACTTAACTATTAGCAGCACCAAAACAAATTCTTACTGTAGCACATTAATAAATCCCATTACATCACAGGTACAAAGTACTATCTATGCATCATACTCTGAGTAGAAAACTGGAATGGAGTTGATACTGACAGAGATGGAAGGTTGCTAAATGTTTTCCTAAAACAACTTCAAAGTTCACTGTGATTAATTTGGTTTCCCTGTATTCAGTCAACTAATATAACCATGTTGCAGTTCTTCAGTTTTTCCAACATCAAAAAGCATAACAAAAAAAAAAAAAAAAAAAATTTGAAAAGCACGATTTTTTTGTTTGCAGGTAGAAGCTGTCTTGCACTCCACCGTGTGAGGGGCTTGTTCTCCCCTCCCCATCTTGTATATCCACCAACTCTACAGTCACACTACAATGGAGAAAAGTGACAAAAACACAGTGCATAACAGAGTTGCACAATCCAAGGAACTGGTACAAAAAATGAACAGCAATGTAAAAAAGTGCACAAAAAGCCTCTCCGATAAACATGCCTCATTGAAGTGCAAGTAGAAATGTCAACTTTATGAAGCAAAAAGTTAGAGCAAGTAGGTGATGAAATTATTTAAAAAAATGTAAGAATGATAAATACAAGTCTCCAAACAAAAAGTTATAAACTCCGCCTGAAAAAGTAGATGTGGAGAAAAGCCATTGCTATCAATTAAGAAAACCTACCTGACATTCTATACCTTGAGATTGCAAATTAGCTTTTATGTCAAGATGTGGTAGATGCAGTCCAGTATGACTTATGCCTCTCTCTGTTCAGATCGCTAAGGTGTCATCTTACTGCACTGAAGTTAAGATAGCCTATTCAGAACTGTTGCAGGTGTGGGACTGTCTGCCGCATAATAACCATTTGGTTTTATGGAAACATGTTTGCAATGGACATAAAGGAGTAGCACTGTTTTGTGGTCCTGATGTTTAAACTGTAAAATCCTAATCAAGGTATAAGCTTCCCTATGTTCTTTGCTCTATCTAGCATCTCACCATCAAGATATTGCTGCTAGACAGCATGTTTTTTGTAATTTTAGGCTTTCTGAATGGAAAGGTATAGATTGCAACATGTTTTTGAAAGCTCTGAGATGCATTAAACATTACTTAACTTGCCATATATTTCACAGGAAAAGCAACAGAAAAAGTCTTCTGTGAGGCCTCAAAGAACAATATACACGTACATACATATATGTGTGTGTGTGTGTGTGTGTGTGTGTGTGTGTGTGTGTGTGTGTGTGTGTATACATACAAATATGTATGCGAGGACTCCATGTTACTATAGCCTATTCATGTGCCAACGCATAGATTATTTAAGTACCTTTGAAAAAACTGAATGCACCAGGCATAAGCCTTGTAGATAGTGATAAGTTTTGTGCCATTTTGAGATTGTAAGTGGTCCCCAAACTGTGATGTAAGATTTCAAGAATCACAGTTTGACAATGCCCAGATCCATACAGTCAGTCATTTATGAAGTGTATCCCAATGATTAAATCCAAGTGTATTACGTTATACAAAAACAAAGGAAAAAAAAGAGGCAGATACAATGTAATGACCAGTGAACAGCTGTTAAACAATACATTACTTATTTGTACATCTAATAACCTGTCTGCCCTTTCATTCCTAAAATATTTATCTAACTTCTATAGAAGAACAAGTCTGTTTTCTCCTGTTCCCTGTTTTTATTATATATATTACTCACTAAACCATAACAAGAAAAGTCAGCTTTGCTATATTGAGGGTGAAAGAAAATTGCACTCTAGACCACAAATCAGCCAGAGCACACCTGAAGGTTATTTCTGAAAAAAAAGTGATGAAACACTGCATCTGTACATGAAGATCGCAGGAACAGGGAAAACTTGTACTGTACAACCCATGTCAAACAGCATTCTAAAGAATGAGAAATAAAATGTTTGGTAGTACAAAATCTCTCTCTCTCAGCACAGCTGATCAAATTTTCATTTGTTAGAGTTTGGTTTTGTTAACTGGGGTACAGCACCGATCCACATGGACCTTTTTCAGACTCGGCCCAGTAGGATTATGTGGTTGGGTGCCTTGGTCAAACTTGCATAGTAAACAAACAGTAAGCAAATTGAGGCTGAAGGAATCAAACTCTGGACCCCAGGAAGCAGCTCATTTAAATCTCAAAGCATTAAGCTTCTCTACTAAAGAACGCTACAGGTAATGTCTGATCCAATTAAAACAGAATTAACTCTGATATTTTATTCAGGTTCACAGCTTTAAAAAGCCAAAAAACTACTTTAGACAATTTTAACAAATATATGGTAAAACGCCCTCATTATGTATATTTTATAAAGCATTTCAGTTCATTTTAGAGATTCAGATTCTTTTTAAACAGGATTATGCCTTTTTTTCAGACCCCAAAATAAAATATTCAATAATTATATATTACTTGCTAATTTTGTTTCAACGAATGTGTAAAGGAATTCATTACACCTGTGTGCCGTATGTCAACTCCTGACTGCACTGGTCTAGCATTTCCCCAGGTTATATCTAAACTTTTATACTCCAAGCTTAAAAGCATGCGCCTGGTCAATGAAAATAAATACATAAAAGTAAAATGTTTAGAGATGTGGAACATAGCTCAACAAACATGTCTGTGTTGAAATTTCTGTAACATTTCACACTGAATTACATTTCTTCACATCGAAAAATGGAAGAAGTTAATATATTTCATTACTATTGTTTCTTTTTAATGAGAATGACTATGTACAACTTATTTTGTAAGCTTATATTAAGAAGAGTCTTTTTCCAAGAAATGTAGAAACAATCCAAATGCACCAAGTACTTAGACTAAAAAGGTATACCCTCACCCAATTTCTGAATCCCTTACTGAATAATTTGATAAACTGTACGGTGGCCATGAGTTGAAATATTTTTTTCTCTCTCACTTAGACATAGGCATACAGGTTTGAAATCCTGAGCCTAAATTTACCAGATGCTGTTTTGCATTGCATACTGTCAAAAAATATTCAAAGAGAAAAAAACATTTCAGTATGTATGTGCATGCATTTGGGGCAGTGGAGGGGCTTTTCTTGCATACATGGAAAGACTTTCTACAACACCAAATTATTGTATGTTGGTGCTACGTGCAATCTCTTGAAATGTGAGTTTTGAAGAATGCCAATCTGGGTAGTCTGTAATGGATAAATGGCTTTTTGTCAATTTGTCTGTGGGATTTTACCTATCATAAGTAACAAAAATTCACCCAGGATATCCAAGAGTGACAGCCAATAAGGAAAAGTAAGACTTTGGTAAAAGAATGAGGCCAAGTAATATTTTATCTCATAGATCCAAGATGTACTAAGTAACAGTGAAATAGCATCCTCTCAGAAATATCAAGTGAAGAATTAGTTCTTGGGTGTACGGAGGTGAAGCCCTGACCATCACACAGATGGCCTGGATTCATCAAGCAACTTGAGCATTACAGAACCTGATGTAGGAGGAAGCGAGTAATAAATTAGGAAAAACCTGCATACTTCAGTCAGGAAGTAGGAATTTAGAGCTATTCTGGGAGACAACTCTGTTGCTTTTCTCCAGTGTGATAGTGAGAGACACGAAGGCAGCACTAGCTGGGTAAGGTTTGTGGCCAAGGATCATTTGTGTGTTCATCACGACAGAAATTGGACACTCCCTTCTCAATACCCCACTGCACACTCATATATGGTTGTTACATAAGCTATCATATTGGGAGCTGGGGTTTATCATCTCTCAGCTCACAACATTAACAGCCAACTGTAGTTTAACAAAAAAACCTGCATATCCATTCCTGTCAACCATGGGGCATTCAAAGTCTGCATGACCACAAAGCTGGTTCCAGCTGAAGATACAAGACCTACAAAAGTAACAAGGCACATCCAGGGAATGACATGACCATGGTAGCCCAGAGGAGAACACAGTAATAGGATATGCAAGGGTCTTAATGTCAACAGTGTTTGACGCCCTAAATCAAGACAGTTATTTTTACAAGAAAAGAAAAAAAAAAAAAAAAGACAGAGGGAGAGCGCGAGTCAAAACAACATACCAAAGAACAGATTGGAGCTGCAACAGCCAAGGCTGCCACACAGAGATAGACTTAGGCCTATAAATAGTTAGTGGGTAATAGAGGTGCCTTACATATGAGTATGCAGAGACCATGCCAGTAATACACACATGCAGGAAGGGTCTGCACTGCATCCCAAAACACTGTGCATGGTAGCAAAGCTATGAATATGTGTTCGTACACTGCTCCTCATTGCATGGCATTCAAAGATATAATGCAAATCAGTTCATGTTGTATACATATCCACACATGTTGTATACATATCCACACATGTTGTATACATATCCACACATGTTGTATACATATCCACAATCTGTACCATCCAGACCTCTCATTGCCAAAGCAATAGAGCTCAGCCCGAATCCTGCTATCTTGTATTCTATAACCACTTCTCCTTTGCAGTCATTCCCCCATTTGTTTGTTTTTCTTTCTCTCTCTGCATTTTGTCAGACTTCTGGCAATCAAATACTTTCAATGAAATTCTTGTCTGAAGTAAGCAAAATTACTGGGTGCTACTGGACCCCCTGCCAACTACCACCACCATACACACTTCATATATATTTCTCCGATACTTAATGATCGGTGGAACCTCCCAACATTATAATGCACTGATTTTCTACTCACACATACTCATATACCCTCATTTCTATTATAATCAAACAAATGTGATTATCCATCACAGTATGCACCCCCGTACAGTCTTTAAAGAATCATCCCAAAAACTACTGACATATCTCTTTCATTATTCAAGAACCCAGTAAAGATTGCAATCTGAATGAAAATCTGCACATATTTCATACCCGAATCATTTATTCAGCTTCTCAATGGTCATGTAGATTTGTAGGAAACTACACTATTTGCACACTGTTAAGGAAAAAAGTGTCAGCATGCCAAGTCAAGAGATCTGACATTTTGGCAGACAACCATAAAATGGCTTACTTCAGCCCTGTGGCATGTGGACCATGAAGAAAGTTTTAAAAATTAAACATTTTTAATCAATGAGATTTATGTTCATAGCGCATCCCCTTCAGGTTGGTATTTTGCTATGCCTCTGTTTAGCAGTGACAGATCTCTAATCCTGGGGTATATCTATCTCCCTAAGTCTGGAGTTCTTTTCTTGAAATTTTGATCTGAGTAGCCAGGGAGAGTCACAGCCCATGTTTGTTCCATAGCATAGGGGATCTTGGGTAATGAATCTATGACTAGATTTTTCCCTCCTCTTAGCCATATGGAGGTTTAAGTCTTTTGATGGCTCTGATGTGATTCAGATGGGTTTGACCCTGAGCATATTGTTCAAATCTAATAATACAATCTTTGTATGTTAGGCAAAGGTTACTGCTGAGCTCTGGGTAAGCTAATTGAATAGAGCTGAGCAGGGGGCTCGGGGCAATACATCCCAATGGGAAGAAGACCCTTTTCTCCTTTTGTCTGGTGAATTTTGTGGCCTGGGAGAGCTGCTGCAGGTGTCGGTCAGATACCCTCCATGAGTAAGGTTGTACTCAATCATTGGTCTGATGAACTATATTTAAATGGGAACCGAATGAGCACCTATCTTCCAGATTATCAACTTAGCCCCAAGGTGGGCAAGTAAGAGGAGTGTCCTAACTACTTTAGCTACACAGCCGAATGAACTTCTACTATCAACCTTCCCAAAGGCTCTATTTGGATAACTTCTTCTGCTCAGTGTTCTGCCACCTATTATACCAGCTGGGGTAACCTTCTGCAGACCCACCAGTATGCATATGCATTTTTGGCATTTAACTTCAGGTCGCGGGTTTTGCTGGCACCAGCAAAGGTTTTGTGCTATGTTTCTTGCAGTATGAGTAGGTTGATGTGGCAGCCAAGTAACAAGAGGGCTTGAGTCATCTGCAAACTTCACGATTAAGACAGGTTGTGACTCCAGCCAACGAGTCTAACCTGCTGAACTGTGGTGGGCCCACTGTAGAGCCCTTGCAACCCACCACTTGTACCAGGTGGGTAAATTGACTCAGCGCCAGCAACTCTGACCGTGGGTTCTGTGGTATTGTGCTTGCAACCCATTTTGTGATGTATGGGTGAATATTTGTTGACTGTCTTTCAATGATACCCGAGTGGTCTATTGTATAAAGGTTTTAGCTAGATGAAGAGCTTTGTAATCTGCCCTTTCCCTCGTCAATGGTCTTGGTGAAAAGTCTGCTAGTCAACTTGACAAAGATTATGATCTGCCTTGATGAAGTTCAACTGCTGGATATGTAAGGCTTGCTGTCTATGTTCATTTATGAGGTAGGAACCGCCCTCTCCATGGGGCTTCCAGTAAGGCTTGTCAGGCTAATGGGTTTGCACTGGTGGGAGTCGGTGAGGCACCGCCTTGTTAAGGCGCTGCCACAGCTGGGGTGCGCCACCCAGGCACGTGATCCAGACCGGACAGCAGTGGAGGCACAGCTGTCCTAGTCATGGAGTTTATGGATTCATTGAGTTCGCTTCTCCACAGCAGGGGACACCATCAGGTCCCATGCTGCACGAGGCTGCAATCGTTTGCGCCTGATCATGTTTGGGGGCTGGATGTTTGGGGGCTTTTGAAGAGCTATATAGATATGTAGGTTTGCAATGGGGGAGAAGTTTGCACTGCTATCATCAGAATGTATGTTGGCAATGTCTCTGGGATCATTTTCTCTACATCATTTTGAACTAGTTCTGAGCATATCTGAGTCTTTTCCTTATTTACCCAAGAAGGCTAAAGAAGGCTTTATGATTGTTTTTTTAGTTTCTTTTTATTTCTTTCGGATTTGTTTTGTGTCTTTTTACTTTTCACCTTTTTTTTTTACTTATAGATCTCTTGTTCTATTTTTTGAGGATTCTTGTTTTTTGCCATGTAGCCTGGTTCCATGTAGTTTGTTTTTGGCTGGGTACTACCAGACTGACGTTGCCTTTTGATACTCTTTTCCTTTGTTTTGTTTTGGCTCAGGTTGGGGCCTGCAGGTGCAGGTGCTGGGTCTTTGTTTTGTTTGATTCAGCTGCTTGAGTACCGTTTTCCACCAGCCTAGGGGCCGGGTGTGAGACCACACTAGTCTTTAGAAGAGTTTTGAAGTGCTTTTGGGAAGTTCTATATCCAGGTTTTTTTTATTTCAGGTGGGGTGGGAGATTGTTAGTCCAGCTGACTAGTTTGCATCTGATATCTCCAGTGAGGGGGAACGTGATGTGTTGATTGTGTCTCATTGATGTGATGTGGAGGAAGAGACATGTTGTCTCCTCTTGTTGGGCCCATGGTGTAGTGAGTTTGGCATTTAGGTTTATTTTGGGAAGCTAGGTGTTTGGGTTTTGTTTGGGCTGAGTAGTAGTGTTCCTTCATGAAGGGGTAATTGAAGTCCTGAGTTATGATGGTGTTTTTATGAGACATTTATCAAAGTGTGTTTTCAGGAAGGCCATGAGGCTCCTGAGTTTCAGAGGGTGGCCTGTAACTTGCTACAATTTCCAGAGCAGTCTGTTGCATTCTGTTGTAATTCTCTGATGGTCTCCTCGCATCATCGCGGCGTTGTTACTCAGTCTAATGGTCATGTGATGGTAATAACATGGATATTGTCCCTTATTGGGTATTGTCCGATTGAAAAATGAACGATGATATGCCGATAAACTCCTTAGCTAGAAGGTGCTCTCAGAGCCTTTTGAACCAGGTTTCATTGCAGACATCTTCACATCGATGTTTACTGAGGATCGAAGGGCCTCGAGTGCGTGCATTTTTCTGCAGAATGGCATTGAGCAGCGAAATCTTTAGTTTTGTTTCTTGTGCAGGGCCTTTTGCAGTAGGTTTAGAAGTTGAGCCTTGCCTTGTCTAGGCACTATGGGGGCGAATCAGAGCCTTACAACATCCGAACCAGGGGTGACAGTGGCTTGTCAGTCCCTTGTCCAAGCGACAGTTGTCCAGTATCGGTGATACTAATGACAGATCAATGAATGACACCAATGACACCAGTTTTAAGCTGTGAATCTCTTTCATCTTATCTCTGTTCACTTTGCTGCCTTGGTGAAGGTAGGATAGGTGGGGTCTGTCAGGGTCATACCATAGTCAGCCACTCAGCGCCTCTTCTTAGCCTCAATGTCTCTTTCATGTAGTCCATGATACTACGCCTCAGGTCGCAATGACCAGCGTTTGTATGACTGAGCCATATGAGTACTTGCTGCTGAGAGACCTGAGTGCTTGACATGCAGACAGGAGGATTACTTTCTCGACAGGCAGCTTACTGTGAGATGGACAGTGTGTTCCTGGTGAGCGGAGTCTGGTGTTGTTGACTAGTGTGTGTGTTTGGCCCCTTGTGTGTGACTGGTGACTGTCTGACTGTTTGGTGCTGTGACTGTTTGACACCTGTGTTGTGTTGTGAGGTCTTGTTTGGTGTGTGTTGCTCTTTTGGTGGTCATTGGGTGTTTGTGTTTTGGTAGATTTTTGTTTGGTAGATTTTTTTGTTTGTGTGTGTATGTGTATCTTTTGAGGTTATGTAAGGATTTTATATATGTAATGGTGCTATGGTGACTGGGGTCTATAGTCCTGTGGGTAACCTTCTCCTCCTGACTTGTCTTGCCAGTCCTGGGCTCCGAGAGAGCTCAGTAGCCAGTTCTCTGCATAGTTTTGTTTGTCGTGGGTTGGAGGGAGAGTGGGATGAGAGGTTGTCTGTGTACATGAGGCAAATTGTAACATTGCCTCAGTATCCTGGTTCACCAGCTGCTGAGCAGGAGAACAACAACTTTAGAAAGGATACAGATAAAAAAGGATAGAAAAAAGGAAAAGAACCGAGAGGGACGGTGACCGAGAAATGGGGGGTTACTTTGGGGT
This sequence comes from Protopterus annectens, assembly GCF_019279795.1. Taxonomy (NCBI): domain Eukaryota; kingdom Metazoa; phylum Chordata; order Ceratodontiformes; family Protopteridae; genus Protopterus; species Protopterus annectens. Next base: position 579,483,434 of record NC_056734.1, on the reverse strand, counting down.
ACTAATCATGACAAGAGTGGGGTATCAAGGTGTAGCTAGCTGTAGGAGAAGTAGGTTTGTTAGATAGAGAATAGTCTACTTGGAGTCAGATGATGATCTTTTAAGTTAGAGTATGTTTGATTAGATCAGTAGTATAGTTCGAGGAGGGTAGTTTTAAGGGAAAAATGAAGAGTGGACTTTAAGCCCCCGAATAGTTTAAACCTGCCTAACCGGGCGCCGCCAGTGTAGTGTGCAACAGTGGCAGCGCTTCTTTGCTCAAACGTTTTATACCTGCTTTATAAAAAAGCTAGAAAGAGCCCAAACGACCAATAAACTACTAGTTATCATACTACTCACTGAAACCTGGCAAACTGCACAAGCAGATGCTTCCTAATTCTACTGGTAAGCAAGGTAAACTTCCTCCCCCCAAATAAGGCAAGGAAAGACAACAAATCCGACAACCAAAGCCCAGGAATCAGCAACTCTGAAACTGGACTAAACTAGTAAACGTAGTATTATGTACTATAGTATTATGTACTGAACTAATCTAATATCATATTGTCAAATCAATAAGAAAAAAGCGGATATGGAAGGAGTAGACACAAGAAAAGCAACCTTAAAACTTTATTGGACCAAATTAAGTGCTTTCGTCCCAATTACTATACAGATTTATTCAAAACACTATGCAACTGTCCCTTCACTTTAATATACAAGATAAACAGCAATTAACCAATTAAAATAATTGATTAACATTAAATAAAACTTAAACATACCCTTAAAGGAACAAACCTGCCAAACCCAAGTTATTACAAGCATCTTCTATAAATTATAAAAAAATTGCCTTCAAAACACAACATTACTTATCAAACATATTAAACAATACAGCCATAATGTTTCAGTTTTAATATACTACTAATACTAATGTTATCATTCAGGCCTGGAGCTGTGGTGGCATTCAGACATGACTGCCATCTAAGTTCACATGCCTCCAAATATTCTTCCACCCTCCTACCTTGTGGATCGTTATTAACTTGTTGAATGACACAAAATTTAAAAGCATGGTCCTTAAAATTGACAATATATTTACTTAATGCATTAGTTAAACACCCTCTTGTTAATAATTGGAAATATGTAAGTACAATTCTTAAAACACCTGGATGTCTTACCAATATAAAAATCCAGGCAATAGTGACACTTAACACAGACCACATTTCTGATTGACAATTAAATTGAGAATAAATATCAATTCTAAAATTATCTAACAAAAAATATCCTTTGTCGCTAAAATGTATGAACATTGATTGCACATCCCACATTTAAAATTAATGAATCCATAACTAGTATCTGAACACCTTTCCAAGATGTCTTTAAAACTCTGGTCTCTTTTAAACACAAATTTAGGCCCATCACCCAGTTCCTTAACTAAAGTCTCATAGTTATCAAAAATATTAAACAATATTAAGTAAGTAATATTATTGTGCTCAAGCTAATTTTTTTATAATTTATATAAGAGGACTATAATAACTTGGGCTTAACAGGTTTGTCCCCTTAAGGGTATCTTTAATTAAGTTTTATTTAATGTTAATCAATTATTTTTAATTGGTTAATTGCCGTTTATCTTGCATATTAAAGTGAAGGGGCAGTTACATAAATTGTGCTGAAGTCATCGTTATAGTAACTGGGATGAAAGCGCTCGACTTGGTCCAGTAAAGTTTTAACTTGATTGCACACCAAATGAATCTGATGGTATATGCCACTAGTTGCCATCCAAACCATACGATAGAATCCATTCCGTCAGGGGAAATGTTCAGGATTAAGAGACTGAGCAGTAATATTATGGAAGCATACAAAGAAGCCTCGGTGTTAGCAACTAGAGGCTATAAGATGGAGAATATACATGGAAGTCTGCAGAAAACATTTGGTATAAGATGTTAGTTAAAAGAGGTGTACAAAGTGGAAGGGAATTAAGAGCTAGAGGGGAAACATCGGAAAAGGAGATTATCTTCTTTGTTACTAAGTATACTTCATTTTCACATAGAATGACAGGGGTGATAACAGAGTATTGGAAACAAATAAGAAGGAATGTTCAGTCATTGTCACAAGTAGAATTAAGAATTTCTTATAAAAGGGGAAGAAATTTTAAGGATTTTTTGGTGCATGGAAAATATATAAGACCATTAGAAAAGATGTTGAAAAATGTGGAAATAAAGGGGACTTTTCCTTGTGGAAAATGTTCCATAGATCAACACATTATAACAAAAGTAGATAAAATAGGTAAAAAAAAAAAGTTTGAAACAGTGGGAACATACTCTTGTTTAAGTAAAGCTGTGATTTATGTTATAGTTTGTTCCTGTAATAAAAATTACATAGGAGAAACAAAAAGGTCATTGGCTGATATAATTTTATTATTTCTAACATCTCTAACATGCTCTTTTATTCTAAGTCCAGTAGCGGAACATTTTAATAAAGAACATAAAGGTGATACAAGTACTATGAAAATAACAGTATTGGAACATGTAACATTACAATATAAAAGTGTTGAGTTATTAAAACACATATGGAGATGAAAGGAGTCCATTCTTATAATGAAATATAATACATTGTTACCTAATGGATTAAATAAGGAATGTAATTGGCAGAGTTTTTTATGAATATTTAACTTTGACTTTAAGAATATATTGGAATGTGTTTTAATGATTAGCATGTAAATTGATTAATTAAGATGTGTTAGAACTGCATATAAAAGGAGGGATTTTTAGTAAAGAAATTTTTACTCTGTAAAGGCTAAGGCCGAGGCGCAAGAGAATTTTGTTCTTAAACAAATAAAAGTGTATGCTTGGAAAGTAGAGCTGTTTTTCACTGGTCATTTACCTGGTTGTTATACAAGTTTTATTTAATGTTAATCAATTATTTTTAATTGGTTAATTGCTGTTTATCTTGTATATTAAAGTGAAGGGGCAGTTACATAAATTGTTCTGAAGTCATCCTTATAGTAACTGGGATGAAAGCGCTCGACTTGGTCCAATAAAGTTTTAACTTGATTGCACACCAGTAAGAAGAAATGGATATGGAAGGACAAGACACCGGAATACCAGAGTTTGGCTTTTGGTTATCATATTGTCAGACATTTAGCATAGAATGAAAAATGTGAAAGCAAGGTCTCATAGTCATCATTATGACAGAAAGCAATGGGAGTGTGAAATCATCAAACAGCTTGAAACCTGGAGAGAAAACGGTCAGCTATTTACTGAAAGACTAATTTATATGACTGAGTTTTACTGTTGAAAACTACACTGCTGCTGCTTCCTTTACTCCAGGGTTTGATTCCATTAGCCTCCATTTGTCTACTGACTGACTCTGAGCAAATCATTTAATCAGATAGTGCTCTCAGGCAGAGTCTGAAACGGGTCCATGTGGAGGAGTACCAGAATGTTTTATATATATATATATATATATATATATATATATATATATATATATATGTGTGTGTGTGTGTATGTGTATATATATATATATATATATATATATATATATATATATATATATATATATATATATGTGTGTGTGTGTGTGTGTGTGTATATATATATATATATATATATATATATATATATATATATATATATATATATAAAATATAGACAGAGATACATACATATATGAAAAAATATTACACATTTACCTTGCTTTTTTTGTTTGTCCTAAAATTACTTTTCCCTCTGCATATGTCTAAGAGATAATGCACAGGAAATGAGGCACACCACAAGTGCATTGTGCAATTATTACTTTATCCACAGAGTATTTAGTGTCATTATATGGCAGTCTCCATTCTGACACAAGAATATTTTAATTCAGCTGAGGTGTGCAAATGTGTAACCTAAAAATAAACCCTGGCCATATTTCTAGTGCTCCTTTGCTAATTGCATAAAGAGTTGTGTAGCCTGCAGAAAATGCAGATGTTCTGTCATCTTAAATGAATTTGCATTTTGGCTCCAAAGGCTTTAGATGTGTGAGGGCTTCGGATAGTATGGCATATTAGGAAAAGAAACTAGATGAATGTGTACAAGAAATAATTAATTTATTTTGGCACAATGGGAGGGATAAAAATGAAGGACAGAGCCTGGAAAAAAAAAAAAAGAGACTGAAGATTAGAAAAAGCATAGTGTGCATTTTAAAATGAAAAATGACCAAATGTTTCCATTTGGCAGAAGTTTTTAGGCTAGTCAGTGTTGAAAAGGCATTTAGTAAGACTGTTCCTGCATACGGAACAGTTAGTTGCAGCAGATTATGAATGAATAGAACTTTGTATCTTTCAAAATCAAAGTACTGGAGCTAAACTATAAATGTCAATGTTACAAAAGAAAATGGTTCACATGCTATTAAGTGTGAATATGTCTTATCACGCTAAAAAAATCTATAAGAGGTCATACAATTATGTCAGACTTATTTCACGGTATTCTCCCTCTAAAAATTCCACATCAGGTTTATTTTATGTTACTGAGCAACAGAGATGAGAAGTTAGAGGATCACTACAGTGTCAGTTGTGTCAGGGAGGGGTTGTTTATGAAAGCAAATGAACGATTAGAAACAATCAGAATTTTTCTTTAATGAATCAAGCCACCATCGAAGCAAAGACATTGCTTTACTTGTAGGAAATAAGAGCAATGACAAATAAGTAACAGTTTGTAGGAAATACTGAATGCAAAGGTCCACAGCTTAATATATGTGTATGAAAAAAATTCCCTTTCTAGATATGTATGAAAGGCTAACTGGAATATAGGAGGGAGCTCTCACCCTATAGAAAGGAAAGAATTTTGTAAAAAGTTAGAAAGAACAAAATGTCAGGTTGCATGTCAACAGGAGACCAGGTTAAAAATCAGAAAGGCAGAGAGATTTAAAACAAGTAGCCTTCCTTACAAATATGCCAATCATAAAGCTGGAGGAGCTGAGAAAGGGGTTTCTAATACTGTCCCCCAAGTCTATGCAAATCAGCCCAGGGAGAATATAATAAGCAGTAAAGGTAAATGGCTCATATGAAATCGAAGTGTACAGGGTGCACATGGTTTGATAATGGTTATGTTTCTAATAACGATGATGATCTAGTATTCTTCACGGAGCTCGTCCAAGAGTGGGAAAGTTTGGAGTAGAACAAGTAGTGGTAATGGGAGACTTGCATTTAGTGCTAGATGCTACAATGGACAGATTATATGTCAGAGGCACTCCATATGTGAGAACAAAAAAAAAAAATTAGTGAAGGACTGTCTCAATATTATGAGATGGCTTGACCACTGAAGGAAAGTGCTTAGAAAGTGAATAGCAGTCACACTTTCTGGGAATCTCTGTGTAACCAAGCTAGTAGACTTGATTTAGTATTAGTACCACAAGAACTGAGGAGATGTGTCACAGAAGTAGAGATAATGTATATAAATTTAAATTGTTTCATGCAATTATGCCACTAGATGTGAAGCCACCACCTCGGGATGATATGTTTAGAGGGAGGAGATGGGCAGTTATAAAGGGAGAGGAAAACAACAGAAGACTTACATTATGTGATACTACAGCAGGTGCACTGGACAGATTACATCATGTGATACTACAGCAGGTGCACTGGACAGAAATTAACTAGACAGAAGAGACTTTGGAGTGTTCTGGGGAAAGAGAATACGGCAACACTGAAAGGGGAAATGATGGTGCAGGAAGGCAAATATAGAAGACAAAAGGTAAATCAGTTTAGGGTGAATGATGATCAGTTAAGAAGGTCGCATCTTAGGATATAGTAGAAAAAGATATTACAGTAGAGGAAGGTAGATGCTTAACAGAGAAAGGTTGAAGACAGACACAGATCTCTTAGATGTATCCCCAAGCAGAACCTGGACTTTTCAGAGGAGGAGATTATTGATGACCAAGAAGTGAAGAGGATCCAAGATGGATGACGTGGTTTGTTTAAGCACAGAAAGGAGAAGGCAACAGTTACTCAATTAGAAACAAATGGGGGAAATGGAAGTTAAGCCAGTCTTGGAAATCAGAGAAACTTTTGAGAAGAATTCAATGATATGTATAGTGAATATCAAGGTCAATCAGACTGACTGGGAATATTATGCGGCAGTGGCAAGGAGGCTGACCAAGTAACAGAGTAGATGGCTACATCAGGTAATTACTGCAGAAGAGATTAATGCAGCTATTTTAGATCTGAATCTTAATAAAGCTGTGGAAATATATAGTTTTCTGGCAAAATTCTGTAAGTGGGGGAAAGTATGCTGACAGAAAAAAGTGAGCAGAAAATACAGTTGTGTAAAATCTTACCATAATGGTAGATGTCCTTGCCTTCACTGCTGCAACATTCTTAACAGATGGGATTCCCTGCTGTGGAAGCCCGAATATCCAGCCAATCTACCAATGACTACTTGGTGCTTTTAAAGGGTACACCGAATGTCACCCCAAATGCTCCTTGTGTAGCATAGGGCATAAAGGTGAGGTTCAGGCTTACCATAATTAGAATTGAATCTCCCAGTAGGAACATGGTCCAAGAAATCCAAGAGGCAACCTATACATCCAGGAAGGCAAAAGATAATGGGGAAGGAGTGAATAGTGCAGCAGTGAAGGCAAGGACTTCCACCATTATGGTAAGATTTTACACAACTGTACTATGCCCTTACATTCACTACTGCAATATTCTTAACAGATAGGAAAGTGCCAAAGCTCAAAAGAAAACTTTGGAGGGGAAGGCGCAGAAGAGCCCGCTAAAAAGCCATGAAGAATGACACTAGCAAAACCAGCCCCATCTCTAGAGATAACATCCAACTTGTAGTGCTTGGTAAAGGTATGCACAGAAGTCCAGATAGCTGCTTCAAGAATAGAATTGGTATCTAAGCCCTTGAAAAAAGAACCTGAAGAAGCCACAGCCCTACTAGAATGGGCCTTAAATGAAGGAGGAAGGCCCTTGCCATGAGAAGTTTAACAAAAGGAAATAACCTTAGAAATCCAAGAAGAAATAGTTTGTTTAGATACAGAAAGTTCCAAAGATCTAGGATGAAAAGAAAAATAACTGATCAGGTTTTCTAATAACCTTAGTCTTATCCAAATAAACCCCAAGCAGCAGAAAAACAGTAAGAAAACAAAATCCCCAACAGGGCACTTATCTGCAACTGCAAAAGAAGTCAGCAAAAAGGGGTAGGTAGTCACTGGAGAACAAAAATGCATTCAAGTGGCAAAAAGCAGGCACAGGAAAACAGACAGATGGTAAAAATATAAGTTCAGACTGGTGACAAAGAAGTTCTGTTTATGGTAGGCCTGAACATCATCGTTATGCCCTATGCTATGCAAGGAGCATTTGGGTGACATTTGGTGTACCTTTTAAAAGCAACAAGGAATCTTTGGTAGACTGGCTTGACATTCGGGCTTCCATGGCAGGGAATCTCATCTGTTAAGAATATTGCATCAGTGAATGTAAGGACATCTATACAATCATTTAAGTTAGTGGTTAAATCTTGGAAGAATCCAATCAGGCTGTAATCATGGTTCTGCCCAACATGGGGTGAGGGGGAGTACAGTACCAAGAGTTAAAGACTAGGCCCATTTCACGGATTAATTTGGATCTAAAAATTCCAGCCAAGTATTGGCCTGGTGGAGAAGGAGCAAACTGGTTTTGCTAAGGGAAAGTCCATTTCTAGTAATTGCTGGAGGCTTGCTGCATTCCTTGATAAATACAGTGTAAAGTACACTAGGGCTGAGTTACTATTGTTTGATACCAGTTAGACTTTTTAATTTTTCATTTAACTGATTGAACAGAAAGGGATTGGTGAAGGTTTCTTAAGGTCAGTGAAGCTCCTGTATACCAAACTTTCATTTAGGGTGTGTGCAAATGGCGAGTTGTCAGAGCTGTGGAATATAAGTAGTACGAGTCAGTGGTTCCTGCTTGCACCAAGGATTTTCATTTTAGGAATGGATGAATCAGCCTTCTAGGTCAGGCAAATTTTAGTTGACAGACACAAGAAAGCTGGGGGGACAACTTATGTATGATGTTTGTAGACAATAGTATTCTGACGGTTGTAATCTTGACCTGGTTTTGTAGGAGGTTTTTGGAATTTTTAAATATTTCAGACAAGGTTTTGGTCTGGAATGCAATGTAGACAAGATAATGACAGTACGACTGGGGCAGAGAGGAAGAAAAGGCAGCACTAGAGTTAAGGAAGCCATATATCCCAAGTATGTGGAGTTACTGGTGGGGTGTTCCTGGGAAGGTGTGCAGAAAAAATCTTAGTAGCTTGATAGAGATGATGGTAACAGTGTGGCAGATGAAGATTAATATTCTGAAAACTATTTTAGAGAGACTTGAGACAATAACAACAATGGTACTGCTGTACATTTATGTGATGCACTGTTGTCCTACACTGAATAGGATGATACAGAATTGTATCGGGTAAGCTGCAAATGTCAACGTCTGGCGGGGGGGTTCTTCCCAATCTAAGAGAGATATGCAATAGCTTTTAATATTGCACAATTTTACAGTAAGCAGAAATGCCTCTGGAGGGACTCGTGTACAGATGGGGGGGATGGGATAGATCTTAGTGAAATGATACAATGCATTGTTGAAAGGTACTATTAAGGTAGGGAGTGGTTTCTGGAGGAAAGGTCCTTTGGCAAGAGAATTTTATTAATCCAACAGTAGATACGTATATAAATTAATCAGAGAGTGGTGGCAGAGAAGTGGAATCATAAGGTTGTCTCAGCTGGCGATACTGTGGACTAAATGGATAGGGAGTCAAGAGGGATAGGGCAAGTGTTATATATAAAGGAGATGTGGAGTAAGTAGACAAGGACATTGGTTAAGAATATACAGAGGGGTTGGTAGAATAAAACTGGGAATGATCATTAAACAACGAGAATGGGAAAAAGTGTGGAATTGTGGGATAACTGGGAAGCCATTACAGGCTAAAAGAACAGCAATTGAGGATAATCTATAGACGGTACCATAGTACTGAAAAATTATTTACAGAAAGGAAACTTCAAAATAGCCAGTGTTGGAGATGTGCTATGGACAGCAAGGTAGTATTCACATGTTTTGAGAGTATGACAGAGTGAAAGTCTACTGGACAGAGAGGAGGGAACGGCTCAGAAATATTTTCAGAGACTATCAAAACAAAGAATGCAAGTTCCGGTCACAAGATATAAGTGATGGAAAGGCTACGATTGGTCTAAGGGATACAAAAGTGACATGGGTAGTTAGTGAGTTTAACATGCAACAAACAAGAGAATGGAAACCGTCTCTAACTAGGTTCATGCGGGTCTAAGATATTTCAACAGATTTAGATGAATTCTGATATCTTATACGACCCCAGGGCCACATGCTGAAATTCCATAAGCACGATTTCAAAAAAGGATTTTTTTTTTTGCGGAATGCAAGTAATAGTAAAATGTAAATTAGTCTAAGATAATGAAACTATGAAATGTTAACCCTGGTTTGTATATAGTGTACATAGCTTTATTTTAAAGTTTCTCATTGGTTTGCATTTTTGTTCGGAGCTCTCGTGTTCATATAGATGCAGTGTTCTAATTTTGTTAAATCTGTTTTTTTTTCCTAAATGAAAATGTTAATAAGACATACAATCAAAAAGAACTTTGTCTGATATTATTCCCAAGTGCGATGTGAACGTTATATGCTATTAAAGTTAGATGCATTTGTGTTCTTGTATTAGGCAAGGGTGTCTCTAATCTTTGGAGAACATGTTGGTGTTCCTAGAGGATTCTGCGATGATAGTATAATCTGTGTAAAGAAGAGTTACTTTGGGGGACATTCCAAGGTATGCCCTTAAGTGAACAGTGAGAAAAGACGTGCGCCAATGGCATTAAACTTTTCAAGTGGAAAACTGAAAAGCAATCTATAAATACATTTTTCACATAAAAGATTCTACAGTACTGTTTGGAAAAATATGATTTCTCTGATAAGTAGCGAATATTGAGACATGTTAATGTGAGTCCAATAATAGCCAGACTAACTTACATTAAGTACAAGATTGCCGTTTCTCTGGGATATGGTGATCTTGGAGATGGTATAGGAGTTCAGGGTGTGTGGGGATCATGCTCCCCTATACCAGGGGGGTGCAGAGGAGCATATCCCCATGTGTAAAAACTGTTCTTCTGGACTATCACACTTTTTTTTTGTAATTCCAGGACTCACACTTTTAAGTCCTTTAATTACAATAGAAGTCGATTTTTCCAGAGTTAAGCGCATTCAAGTATATTTTTAGCACTGAAAATCAGTAACTGGAATTTAAACTTTGCATTGCAATATCAGTTAATGAGGTTTGAAAGGTATTATTCACTACAAGGGGGTTATTTCTGCATGGTCTACAATGTCTCCATGTGTAATTTATGTTTGTCATGAAAAATGGGCAATCATAGCATACTGCACCAGATATCATAATTTGCTGTGAACAGCTGATGCCACAAGGAATAGTTTAGTTTAATTTACAATTAGCAAAAATATAATTCTGCTCTCATGGGCTAAAACTTCAGGGAGAATATACACAATTATTAAAAGTAATTTAAATTCATTACTGTGACTCCATTACAATTTTATTGAATCTGACCCTAAGTGTACACCAAGTGTACATGATATGTATTAAGAACATTCTTACCATATTTTTGTGCTTTCTAGTCACTCAGAAAGATTACACTAAGCATACATGGAGTCTACACTTTGTGGTAACCTTCATGAACCCGTCAATATTTAAAGCTGCAAGAACATTAGTTGGAAAACTAAAACTAGGAGGAAGAAGGTGTGAGTTATCTCTGTGTAATCTGTTTATTCAGAATGATATACTCTTAGTGTACATTCAGTGTAGGTGTTTAAATCCCAGGGATGTTCTACACATACAGCACAGAATTAAGCAATCTGATAAACATTTAGTGTTTTTTTTTCAAAATTCACCTTAAATCCTGGAATATGATGCTATGTTCCCGCAAAATGGAAAAATGTGCCCCCTTGGTCACCTTTAAAAGTGATTATATATATATATAAAATGTAATAGATTTCTTCCAACAGGAAGTCATAGATCATGTATGGGTCTAGCCTGTAAGTTGAGTAAAGACCAATGAGCAAAATGAAAAGGATTTCACTCTCTGGCTGAATTGAGTTGTACTCAGAAATCTACTGAGGTGCAAATTCTGACCACACAATATGGAAAACCAGATCCTACACTGCACTAAATAACAGGTACATTTTCAGTACATGTGAATAAAATCTTAGTGAAATTATTATTTACATGACATCATAAATACTCAATTTGCTAAAATATTTATGTTGCTATATCCCAACCAATATTTGGTCTCTCCTGTGAATGTACAGCTTGCAAAGATTAGTACAGGGCACATAAATACTATCAACCATTGTAGGTAGACATTGTAAAAGAACACCAATGAAAAGCAACACTGTGTAAATATGAACCAATAAATAAAAGCACCACACACCGCAGCTAACAAATTGCTGTTTATTATCTGCTTTGTTGTTTTTATTTAAGTGCTTTCATCTATACTCTAGACTTTTTCAGAATCTGTCTTAATTTAAATGTCCTCTTTTAAATTAGCATAATACAAATCACATGACAATCAACCAATCACAATACATAATACATATTTCCTAATTTTAAACAATCATATTATAAAAATTCATTCATATTTTACTAGCTTGCAATTTTAAAATACTGTTTATACTAATATACCCATTGTTTCAGTGAAAATGTACCAATGAGGTAAAACAAAATACTATCACTGGGATTCAGAAATGCATTATACTAATATACCATGCAAACCACAAGGTTAAACAGTATTTTAAAATTACAAGCTAGCAAAATATGAATAAATTAGATTAGCTTTTAAAATGTAGAAAATTTCATGTATTGTGATTGTTGTGGGATTTGTGTTATGCTAATTTAAAAGTGGGCATGTTTAAATTAGGACAGATACTGAAAACTTCTAGAATATAGATGAAAGAGCATACTTATCTGTTTTACTGTCTTTATTTAATAAACTGTGGTTCATTAGTTGCAGAGTGTGGTAGTTTTATTTACTGTAGATAAACTTGTTTATGTGGTCATTCTTAAGGCAAAAAAAAAAGTTTCTTACCATTTTTTGTCCCTTGTGAAATGAGTTTCACATGAAGTAATAGTAGTGTATTCAAAGATACCTTTTATATTTCATTCTGCATGAAATACTAACAACTTATAATATACATATATTCTGTTCCAAAGATTCTTGCACAGAACATAATAGTGTAATAGAAGCTGACTTGCAAGGTTTGGATCCATCAGTCTTTGCACCGATTAATCTATTGTAGTTTTCTGAATCTCATCCATTTTGTAACACTTCATAGTAGGAATAGACAGAGTTCAGTAACAGACCACAACTAACTGATACAAACAGGTACACAAACGGATATTGACAAACAACAGAAGAAAGTTCCAGTCTAATTTAGCATTTTTAGCTTTACAGAACAATCCGGGAATATATCTCTGTTTGTGCAAGTACACACACACACAAACTTGCATAGCTGATGTTGCTCCACATTTTATTTCTCCTAAAATTTGCAATTTTGTGATTAAGAACTGAATATTACAACCAGTAATTAATGCAGGCATCACATATGCATGCACATGTTCATACATTCACACACACTATGTACCCATAAAATTGTCTCTTAAAACTCCAACTTTTTCCTGACTCCATGAATATCCAGTGATAATGGAAACAGAAGAAAAAGAAGAGTTTTTTTTCCTCTAGGAAGATTACATCAACCTGCTATAAACCATTCCCTGAATCAAGCAGTAGTGACAACTGAAGAATACATATTTCTCTGTGGCATAAATTATGTGGTTCATATGTGCATTGTAGAAATCTAGACAGCAATAAGCAACAGAAAATGTAATTATCAGCAATAGAACAGTCTTATGAAAAAATATAAAGGTCGTTTGTAAGCTTTACTGCAGTGATCTATCCCATTTAATTCAGTCATTAAAAAACAGGATTTTTCAGTCTTTTTAGTGAAGCATTATTCAACCACTTCTACTGTTCAGTACATTTTCTTTTGTAATGTAATTTGCTCCAATACTAACGAATACTAAGAAACAATACAAAAAAGTGCAACAAAGCACATCAAGAAGAAGGGATGTTAAGGCATGGATGTGATCCTCCATTTCTATTAGAAATGCTGTTGATATAAATATTAAATAACAGATTATGCTGGATCCACTGACATCAGCCTGGCCAAAAACACTTGTAAACTGCGGCTCAAGTATACAGGTTTGCATAATGAAGTAATCAGGCTATTTAATTTATGAGCAAGTATGACAAAAAAAATGTTAAGGAAGTGTGTCCCAGTGAACCTTTGCTGTGGAAGGCAAATGCCCCCACTACTCCAAAAGTTTGTATTATTCTCATTTCCAGGTCACTACACCTTGGCAAAAGTGTTCATTCACAGCTTGTGTGTCATCTATCTTTCAGCCAGTGCCTTGATGTAAAAGGCCAAATGCCCCCGCTATGACTCATTAGCCGGGGATACTTGAGAGTACTGGTAGGGTAGGGTGGGTTTGCCCATCTTTGGAGGTAGGCAGAGCAGAATACATAGAGCTACAATCCATTGGTGGAGGAGATGCAACACTGCAGTTAGCATTCAACAAATAGGATTTCAGCTCACTAAAGCACCACTTAGTGGTAGCCTACACTGGGAAATGCATGGGAAAGAACCTTTGAATCACTAACATGACATGTATAGACCACCCCCCAAACCCAGGAGTGAGGTTAGGGATTTACATAAATATTATTGGCAGAATATTGACAAGAACACAAACTCCCTGATGTCTGCCAGAATGATTGCCACTCTATACAACTCCCACACTAGCAGATCAGTAGGATAACCTCATCTAGTGAATGAATGGGTTCAAGTTCAGTAGGAGGAGACCAGATAATTTACAACCAAAGGGGAAAACATGTCACCAGTTTTTGTCTTTCTCAGGAGGTGCACTGACATCGCAACACCATGAACTCAATTACAATCGAATCTAGAACACCTCACTATACAAATAAGCAATAAAAGTCTGAAAAAATGTCAACAGAAGCCAGCACAGTTAAACACGTTAATTAAGCTCAAGTGGAGAGGCAAGTGAAAGTAAACCAACTTTGCTCAGTAGTTGTGGCAAAATCCTTGCAGAACTCTGTTCATACTACTGAAAGCTTATTATGTGTTACAAAAGGCTAATGCTGTAACACGTTAGGAGTTTAACTGGACCAACCATTAACTTTCTGTGTTTCTGCAGAGTACATAAATGGTTATTTACTTCTTCTTCTTTCGGCTTTTCCTGATTAGGGGTCGCCACAGCAGATCACCTTGTCTGCTCATGACTGGCAGTGGAGTTTTATGGTGTGGAGTTGCCAGCCCGGCACCCAACCTTCCACAGAAAGCACACACATGCACACACTCACACCTAGGGCCAATCAACCTGCAGCATGTCTTTGGGATGTGGGAGGAAACTGGAGCACCCAGAGGGAACCCACGCAACCACAGGGAGGACATGAAGACTCCGCACAGAAGGCAATCCAGCCGAGAATTGAACCGAAGAACCTCTTGCTGTGAGGTGGCAATGCTAACCACTGCACCACCATGGCTGCCCAAATTTATAGCCTTGTAAAACACTGTAGAAAATGTATGGTTGTTTTTCACAGCAGGATTGCTCAGTGCATTATCCCAGAATCAGAGACTGTTGTAGTAATACAGCAGTAAAAACACCTCCTGTCAGTAGCTATACACCAGTATCACAGGCAAAAGTGTCACTCCAAGGAAATGGTTAATATTAATTAGCCAAGTGGTCTTCCACACACCTTACTACTGAAGCTAGAATATCATGGTCGAGTGATTTTAAATGTAGCTGTACCACAGAGAGATGGTGAAAAAGTGTTCACTGCCTTTCGATGGCATACATCCACGGAGTCCAAAAGCAGAAGGAAGTGGGGGGTTGTTAACCCCATGGGAGATAAGTACTGCAAAGGTGTGTGTGTGTGTGTGTGTGTGTGTGTGTGTGTGTGTGTGTGTATATATACACAGGTGTCTGTACAACTGCGTTGCATAGGCTGGTAGGGGGAGCATTAGTACAGTTACATGTCAATGCACCATGTTCAATCCAGTAACATAATATTGAGCCACTAAAGACCTGTTGATCTATGCAGCTTTATCATGCTCTAAATCACATTATATCACCGTAATACTACTGGTCTAGATGGTATTGCCCACATTGCATTAGTGGTGAAATCATTTCT
The DNA here is from genome assembly GCF_019279795.1 of Protopterus annectens. Taxonomy (NCBI): domain Eukaryota; kingdom Metazoa; phylum Chordata; order Ceratodontiformes; family Protopteridae; genus Protopterus; species Protopterus annectens. Next base: position 579,468,149 of record NC_056734.1, on the reverse strand, counting down.
GAACTCCAGCTTACATGTGAAATGTATCAAGCTGTACAAAGCAACTATCCATTTTATTCTATGGAAATATAGTAGGGAACTAGAAAGCAAAACTGTTTCTTGTTATGGAAATATCTGCTGAGCTTAATTTTTGCCAAAAGCTATTTTACTCAACATGCATGACAAATCATTGAATAACAATCTGAATGATATTCAAAAATAATTAATAAATAAATAATAATGAATGAATGAATGAATGAATGAATGAATAAATAAATAAATAAAGCATATATAATCCAGAAACTCTCAAAAACTGAGTTGTTGAACATTTCCCAATATGCAGCAATCTGACACACCCTCTCAAACCTCTTCAGTTAAATAGGATTCTTCCTTCCAAGTTCATGGTGCATTTTTCAGTTCAACATCAGTCAATGAAGTTTGTACTTTCCTGTGGGATTTGTGAATTTTTTTGCATTTAATGCGGTTGACACAAGAGACTATCTGCTTCAACCACCAGTAAGGCCATAACTGTGGACTTTTCTTGTAAGTTAATTGCAATTTAGAGGTAGACAGATTAGAGTAATCTTCAGTAAGTGTAGTGTTAGAACTAGTTAACTGATACCATTTCTAATGTCATCTGTTGGCTCAGCTTTACTAACATGGGCTCCTGTGTTGCTACACAATTTTTAAACTGCATTGCCTAAATCTTTTAAGTATGTATTTTTTATTATTACATTTCAAAAGCTTTTGGCTGGATGATTGTTAACGTATATAATGGTGAAATGTTATATATTCACTTCTTAGTGAAACTATAGTGTTCTGAAGTCAATGCACCTCTGAGAAAGGGCAAGATAGATCACCTTACTCCAAAGAACACTGACCTCTCAGCAAGAATAATAATTTTGGAAGGTTTGGGGGGCTTGCCCCTCACAGAGAGGGTGCAAGGAACACTTTTGTGACAGCCTTGCATGTTGATGAATTATAGGTCCATAGGTATATACTAGGCTAATGGCCTTGGAGCCTTTACAAGCCTAGCCCATAGAGGTGCCCTGGCTATAACTCTGTCATTTGCCTTTAGAAAAGAATGGATGCTTAGCTATCACTACCATAAGTTAAAGAATAATTGGCTCATTTTAAGAGCGCACAGTGACTACAGCTGTGGTGGATTAGATTGGTCTGACTGGTAGCAGCATGTCACAGTAAGAGTAGAAAGAGGTAATAGATTTGAAACAATATTATTATCCAACCGGATAATCAATGTGTGTATTAATTTAATATTTAGCCAAGCTAGACATACTATTTGCAAGACGGCACTGTTGGGTTCTGGGTTGAGAAGAAAGTGGACGATTCCCTGAAAAGTCGAGAACTTTAAATCTTGCTCTTAGCTGTCCATTGCTGATTCTGTTTAGGTTAAGCTAGTTCTGATCATATCCACAGTGTTTGTTTTCTATACAATCTTAAGACAAATCACTTACAGATAATAATAATTAATAATAATAATATTTTTATTATTACTACTTATTGGCAAGAACAGTGTGCATTGAAAATCTTTTAAGTACTATTGAGATGTCCCAGTAAGAATACTGCCTCTACAAGTCTTGTTATGCAGTAATGTCCTTTTACAATATTAACAATATTATTATTTTACCCAGTTTGTATCATCCATATACTCAGGGAGATAAAAGGTGGAAAGTACAAAGAAATCATGTCTGCATAAATTAAACTGCTATGCACATATACTCGACTGACCCTCTGAAAGAATGTATCCTCTATATGTAAGCCAGTGCTAAAATATGATGTTTTTGCAGCTTGACAACCTCCAATCTGCCAAGAACTGGTAAGATATGTGAAACCATAGCATTTTGCATCAGTTTGGAGACCACGTCAATGGTGGATGTGCAACTATGAAAACCATATTGCCGCAGCCTTGAAATCATAATCAGTTTGGAGCCTTGTATCAATGGTGGAGGTACAATTGTGTGTAAAAATGCTACCCATGTCAAAAAATGAGCAGCTACTGTATCACTCCATCCATTCCTCCCCCACTTTCCTCACATTTTTCCACATAGGGTCAAAGTGTTACATCAACAGTGACCATCATGTAAAGCCAATGTTCATACAAGTGGCTGGCTAGCCCTGTCATGATTGTTCTTCCATACCACAAACATGCAACCACAACTATGGCCAATTTAGTGTGTCCAATCCACCTATTCCATTACTTTTGCAATGTGGGAGGAAACTGGAGCACCCTGAAAAAAAAAAAACATGTAAACATACGTAGAACAAGCAGACTCTGCAGGAGAAGGCACTCCAGTTGAGAACTGAACTGGAGAATCCCTGCTCCACTGTGCTGTCCTTGCTACCTTGCTACTGTAGCCATCCTGGTTAATATGAAGAATGCCTACCCTAATTAACTCTGTTGCAACTTGCTGGATATAAGGAGTTATTTTTTGCCTTTATATGCATGAAAACACAACACCGCAATGTGAGCATTGGCTCTAGATGAAAGTCACTGTTGATGTGACACTGCAACCCTTGTCCAAAAATGGGGAAAAGGGATTGTGGGTGGATGGATTTAGTTTGGGTGCAAACCAGAGCTTGTTCTGAGGCTTCAGAAGATTGATTAGGTGGACATAGGGATATCTTCTGCAACATTAAGGACACCCAAGTTATTTGTGATATCTTATAAGTATTAGCAAGTTTAAGGTTGGTTTCCAGATTAGTACACTAAAGTGATTACTTAGCTCGGTGAGGTTTTGAGAGTATCTGGTTGCAGAAGTGATTAGGTGTGGGATCTTGTGTAGTTTTTAGCACACAAGGGAAATGTTTATGGAACAGTGATCACTAAAGCAAGACAAAAGAAGGGATAGTTTTGGTACAAGGTTTGATATGGTAGTAATAACTAGACAAAGATCTAAACTACTAGATCTAAATGCATGCAGTCTAAACAGCAAATGGAATACACTTTAAACACAATTAACTATTGAAGAGCCACATATAGTGTGCATCTCAAAGGCAGCTTTAAAGGATGACTTTTGCTCCTCTGTTTACATTTATAACCACTACAGATTAATTAAATGCCCTAGTCTAGGTATGAGAGGTGGAGGAGTAGGTATGCTGCTTTATATAGACTCCATGCTTTTATGGGTTCATCAGTAAGTACTAGGCTAGCTGCCCTGTGGACTGTTTTAAGCCTATCCAATTTCTCAAAGGTAAGACTCGATCCCTATGCTTTGTATCTGTGAGATAAATACCCTAACCATTATGCCAACTCCCAACCCATCAAATCTCAATATCGTAGATCTTAAAGCTCATAAATCAGATGATAGGAGTTGTAAATGGGTGCTTGAACATCTCAGTAATGGCAACCCCACACACATACAAAGAAATGGTTTACATCCCACCCCCAGGTAATGCAAAAACCTGAAAAACACCATATTCCAAATGTCCCCCAAGACTCTAAGAAAACTTTATCGCTGTTGGAGATTTCAGTGTCAATTCCATTGGCCCTCTAGCCAACTCATTAAACAAAATACTACTTCAATTCAATCTGGTGCAATTACTTAATAGTAGAATGTTTGGCCTAGTGGTACTAAGTGAACCCCCCCCCCCCCCCAAACACAAAGAGAACTGCTGCCTATACAGAATCACTCACAGAAAACCTGTAAAATCGTATCAACAGCTGCATTGAGACAGCTGTACCTACCAGGATTAAGCACAGGATCAACTCAAAAAAGCCACAATGGTAAAATCTTAACATCAAAAGTTTGTATAGCAAAAGGAAGAAATTCATGGCAAAAAATTTGGAGGTGCAATGCCCAGCAAGGTAAAAAAAATCTTTCACCAACATAAAAAAACAACTCAGAGGGCTAATAAAGTCCACCAAATCCAAACCTGAAGTAAAATTAGCCTCCCAGGCCAAGGACAGTCACAAAGATTTCATTAGATATCTCCATAACCTCAAAGGCAATACACATCATCTTCTTCTTCCTTTGGCTTTTCCCAGTTAGGGGTCGCCACAGCAGATCACCTGTTCGCTCATGATTGGCAGTGAAGTTTTTACGGTGTCAAGTTGCCAGTCCGGTGCCAAACCTTCCACGGAAGGCACACACATGCACACACTCACACCTAGGGCCAATTTAGAGTACCAATCCACCTACAGCATGTCTTTGGGATATGGGAGGAAACCTGAGCACCCGGAGGAAACCCACGCAACCACAGGGAGGACATGCAGACTGTGCCAAAATAACTGTAAATGGTGCTATCTATACAGAAAATATATAGCAAACCTACTGGCTAGCAAATTTATCTCTAATTTTACCTCCTTTCCCTGTCAGATGCCTCTCAGGAAATAACATTCATAACTCTCTCTATTATCACTACAGACCAGGTGCTCAAGGCACTTTCCAAGGCCAAGAACACTGCATTGATGGGTCATAATAATGTGCCAGGAGGCCTCCTTAATAGCATGAAATATTAACAATTTAACCAAAGCAAATGTCATGCCAAATGAATGGTGGACTGCAGCAGTTATTCCACTGCAGAAAGGAGGGCCATCCTTAAATCCAGGGAATTATTGACCTATAAGCCTGACTAGCCTGATATGCAAAGCTACATACATAATAATCATGGATATCCTAAATGACAACATAGGTAATTTACAAACACTGGACACAGATTGGTTTGGATTTTTCAAGGGCAAGTCTTGCCTACTCAACCAAGTGGACTTTTTTTGAGAAGGTCAGCAAAGTAAAGAATATGGGCAAAATGGTGCTCACTGCCTACCTCAGCCTGGACAAGGCATTTAACACACTATCCCACTCAGGAATTGTAGAAAAGGTTCAACACACTAGGTATAAACCCCTACATCATCAACTGGATAGCCAGCAGGATTAGACAGGACCCAGGAAGTTGCCATAGGGGAGTCTTCCTCCACAAAAAGGCTAGTTACTAGTAGGATGCCTCAGGGCTCAGGCCTGAAGGCACTCCTGTTTGGTATCTCTGTGGTGATGGCCAATGTCAAGGCCCTCTGGCTGACTAGGTTTGCATATAACTGCATATTGGGTGCAGTCATTGAATTCCCCCAAGATGCAAATATCCTCCAAGAAAGGCCGACACAGACTAATAACTGCAGCAAGAGACATGGTCTAAAACTCAATGCCAGAAAGTGCATTAGACTAACTTTTAGAAAGATGACCAGACAGCAAACTATGGCATTGACAATACACCCATAAGAGTAGACTCTGTAGTCAGGGATTTGGGAATGTATGTAGGCAGTAATTTGGCATTTGACTATAATGCGTCTACTGTAGTGAGGAAATCATTCTATACTGCTCAACTAATTAGCAGGGATACGACATCTAGATCTAAACATGTCTTTGTTCCATTGTATTCTGCTCTCATAAGACCAGTACCCCATTTGGTAAATACCTGACCAGGCATATGCAACAACTGGCATGTCCTCAGAAATCTCTCACAAAAATAACACATGGTATGGAAAACAAGTCCTATACAGACCACCTCAAAGCCTTGTCATTATATTGAGTCTCCTACAGACTGCTGAGAGCAGACTTATGCCAGCTCTACAAAGCATCCTTTAATCCATTCCTAAATGGACCTGCTGCACATTTAAAATAAATAACCTCAAGAATACCCAGTGAAAGGATCTAAACCTTGCCTGCAAGCTAAATATGGCATACTGGAAGGACAGGTATGCATCTCAGAGGCCTCTCTCTCTCTCTCTGGAACAGGTTTGCCTATGTGAAACAGAATTAGAGTTCATCCCTGCATTTATTAACATGAAACTTAGATCAGCGAATGGGGAACTGTAAATATACCCCTGGTCTGGCATCATCTATGCCTCTATAAGAGAGAGGAAGCTTGTGAACACTTAGCCACCCATGCCCAAGTATATATACCCCCACAAAAACCTTGGGAAACAAAATCTATCAGATTTTAATGGAAAGCATGGCTAGACTTAAAAAGGATCCTTGTGTTAATAACCACTATGATAGGATTCCCAAATAGGTAAGAATTCTACCCTTGACCTTGTACAAACCAACATGCAACACAAACGCACATAAGATAGTGGCAAGCAGATCATTCCCCGACAAGAAATTTCCCACTATTGCTTCATATCTTCATTCAAGCATCCTATGATAATTTTCATCACATTAGAAATAAATCCAAAAAACAAATTGAGAATGACAAAAAACTCTACTACACCAGAATCCAACAATCACATCACAACAATCAAAAAAAAATTCTGGAACTCCATTAAACAACTCCTACAACCAGGACAAACCACAACCCAAACCCCTAATACCCCAAATTCAAAAGAAACTATAGCCATCCAATTCATCTCTTTCTTCACCAATTCTATACTCTCATTTATTAAGGACAATCATAATGCTCCTGTTATCACCCCACCTGTAACCAATGTTACCAACACTACTCTTTTTCCAACCTGCCCAGACAGACAAGAAGTGTTGCATAAACTAAAACTTACATCACTTGCAGCTGATCAGCCACCAAATGAATACCTCAAATTGGCAGACACTGTCATCTGCTACCCTATATCAATATTGATAATTGATCCAGCACTGAACAATACATCCCAAAGATTTGGAAAATTTCATATGTAATCCCTCTACACAAAGGTGGATCATCGCTAAGACTCTCTGCTTTTAGGCCAATTTCTATTCTATCACCACTTTCAAAAATTTGGAAAAATGTATCCATGCTCATCTGTTATCCAATTCTTAACAAGGCTTCCATCCCAAACACAGCACTACAAAGGCACTCAAGCTTCTCCAACACCATAAAGAAACTCAGAAATGAAGGAAAACATGTATCCTCTATCTTTCTGGATATGGCTAAAACATTTGACACAGTATCCCACCAAAACCTCTTCTGTGAACTTGCCTCCCTCAACTCATCTCAGGAAGCCCTCTTCTGGTTCCACAGCTATCTTTCCAGTCATCTGGAGGGTGTGGAGTGGCAAAATGGTCTCTCTCCTTTGCTTTCCATCACTGCTGGCGTCTCACAAGGAGCAATACTAGGCCCACTTCTTTTCTCTATCTTTACAAACAAACTTCAGACTGCCTCCAGCCTTGCCACCCTAATCCGATAAGCAGATGACTCCACAGTCATCTGTTCAGCACCCTCCCTGCCCAGCTCCAAAAAATTACCCAAATATCCTCCTCTGCTATCTAATCCCACCTATACAACTTCCATCTTATTTAAAACCCCAACAAAACCAAATTAATACTCTTCCAGAACAGCCACAATAAAGCTAATACCCAGTCAGCACATTAGAATCATCTCTTCTAACAATGCAGTAATTGAACCAATTACAGAAACAATGCTATTAGGTGTCACGATTGATAGCAATCTGAAATTTGACAAATATTTGGCAAATATTAAAAAAAAACATCAAATTAAGTTCACTTTATAGAATCAAACCTTACCAAACTCCTCTAGACAAGCAATCACCAGGACACACCTTTTATCCACCTTACTATACACCAACCCAATATTCACAAACCTTAGAAAAGCAGCCCTAAATAGCCTAGAGACTTGCTACCACAACATCGCCAAATTTGCCGTGGACCTTCCCAACAGAACCCATCACTGTGTTGCTCTCCAACAACTAAAATGGCTAGAGTTAATCAACCTCTTCTCCTTCAACCAACTTATAGTAACACATTCCATCATGTACCAACCTGTTTAGTGTCCAGCCTCTAAAATTTAGTACAAATCCACATTAATAATAGAACCCCAAGATTGTCTAACAAACTCCTGCTAAAAGTCACTAAATCAAACAGCAACTTTGGAGACTCTCTTCATTCAAATCAAATCTCAGAAAAATGGAACTCTACACCCCAGAATATTCTCACAACAGAATACCCACCCCATTCAAAAATCTACTTAAAATGCACCTAAATGACAATTGGAGATGATCCTGCACATCCCCAGGCTAATATGATTATCATTTCACCATCTCACAACTCTTTCCATCTCTGTTCTTTCCTCTTCACCTCATCCACAGCCCTAAGTGTTAATGTAATGGACTCTCTTAATACTCATAACCAAATTTTTCAAACTGTAGTTACTTTTGTAGTATCCCATAGATGTCCTGAATTTTTGAACTATGAGCTGATTACTAGGATTAATACAGAATAGTTTCTTACTAGTTTCAGTCATACAAGTATTTATTTTGTCTCACGTGAATATATTGTGACTAATGTAACTACTGCATATTATTTGTTGTACTACAAGTTTGATTTTGTTCTTCTAAAACGGATTGTATCCACTCAATGTTGGTTCGTATACATAACATTGTATTGTATCCACTCAGTGTTGGTTCATATACATAACATTGTATTGGATTTCTCTTATATGTGGAGCTTTTCTCCCCGGGCCTCCTCTGTAAAGGGGCTATTAAGCACAGTTAGACCACCCTGGTAAATAAATGTCAAATAATTAAAAAATAAAACTGATTGGTTCACTATATATTCCAATACTGCCCTACTGCAGAACTCTGACATACTTCCAGTTAACACCTATAGTTCCTCATGGCATCCAGACATTTTTGAGGTTGGCTACTTTAACTAAGTAACTTACCAGCTAGTAACAGTCAGTATTACAAAGTGCAAAGAGTTATTGACAAAACACTAAGATTGTTAATTTAGGACATGCTGCAGTAGAGAAACTAAATTGCCATTTGTCACTTGTTATACATATGGTCATAGTTGTGTTCATGTTTTCATAACTGAGAGCCCTACATGTAATTGAGAGGTATGGTATGATTTGCCATGGTGGGAGACAGGGAAATATATTGTCAATGTCCAGTTATATCACATTATACCTCAGATATTGCTAGTTAGTAATTATGAAACTAAACAATATTTCCTCATTTATTCAGAGCTTCCCTGTGCCTGAATTGGACTCCTGTGACGACAAGACCACTGGATTGCATTTAAAGCCATCCATTCACCTACAAAATGGATACAAGTACTTTTTGCACTTGCTGTGTCTCATTGCTGTGTAACATTTCTGTGCAGCATTTACTGATTTGCTTGAATTTATCACTGTTTTTAGACTGCACTTGTTAAAAAAATGACATCTGTTTTTACTGTACTACTCTTAGATCATATTAACAATATCCTGATAGATTTCATAACCTCCAGTGATACTGCAAAAGCTGTTCTGAGCATACCAAAGTTCACCTGAGTTTGTCAAAATATTTCTAAGACTTGCGATTTTTATCTGCTTTTGTAGATTTTCCTAGGTTTGTGAACATTGTTCTGTACTGAGAAATATTTTTCAGTGCTTGTGATCTTATTTCCAAGGATTTCTGATACTGCATGAATTCTGCCTTTTAATTTATGCATTTGTTACTGCACCTAAGCTCAAAACCAGTTTTTTTACATTAAGAGGGTTGTATTCTGCACTCTGGTGGGAGCAGAGGGCTAATTCAACTCATTTGAGTTGGCAACTGCTGGTGGAAAGCTTATTTTGTGTTTATTTAATTGGCCTGATGGCTTAACTGTGTAAAAGTCTTTCATCCTGCCAGTATAAAAGTCTTGCATTTGTGGTATGCACAAATGGGGTTACCCATCCCTTGCATACACGCATACCTCTCCAGTTTAAAATCCTCTACAAGAAACAAACAGTTTCCACAGTCACCCACATTTCATAGCTGCTCAATGAGCTGCTTGTTTGTGCAGATGGCAGCATCATTGCAGGTCATCCTACAGTATACTACTAGACACTTAAACATGTAAGTGACTCTCCCTACTCCTTCCCCATCTACCAAGGACCTGCTATAATGCATAGGTGCTTTCTGTCATCTCTATTTCTGGCCTAGTGGATATGAGCATCCTACGGCAGTGTAGTAACTGCCTCATGTTCTTTAACAACCATTTAGCAGTGCAGTGGTTCAGCGGCAGTGTTGTCACCTCACAGCAAGAGGTTTTCTGGTTGATTCGCACAGAAGGCACCCCAGCTGAGGAGTCTGCATGTCCTCCCTGCATTCATGTGGGTTTCCTCCGGGTACTCCGGTTTCGTCCCAGGTTACAAAGACATGCGTCTAGGGCATTTCTCCCCGGGCCTCTGCTGAAAATTGTCTTTGTTCCAAGTCAGACTTTCCTGGTAAACAAATGTTAAAATAAAATTTAACTTTAGAACAGACCAACACAGTATGTGAGAGATGCAGATACACAGTGTCAGTGTAGGCAAAGCTCTCGCATGTGCATATGAAAAATGCAAACCAGGTTGTCAGGGTTACACCCAAAACACTCACTACCAACACTAAGGAACAAACACATAGACCCACATATGTGGAGGTACTCATGTGTAATCTATCCAAACCTCTGCACACCTCCTAAAAGTATTTCTCAGTGGCCGTATGCGCCTCAAAAATCAGTGCCTCACAAAGCACATAACTGCTGCAAAAACGCCAAATGATGCGGATACCCTGTAGCAATTCCTTGTATACACGAATGATACAGCTGATAAATCCAAAATAATAGAACTTTTATTGCACAAAACAGATTAAGCGCTTTCACCTACTAACAACGTAGGCTACATCATCTTCAGCCCCTTAACCTCCTCTGTAAAGGGGCTATTAAATGCAGTTAGACCACCCTGGTAAACAAATGTCAAATAATTAAAAAATAAAACTGATTGGTTCACTATATATTCCAATACTGCCCTACTGCAGAACTCTGGCATACTTCCAGTTAACACCTATAGTTCCTCATGGCATACAGACATGTTTGAGGTTGGCTACTTTAACTAAGTAACTTACCTGCTAGTAACAGTCAGTATTACAAAGTGCAAAGAGTTAGGACATGCTGCAGTAGAGAAACTAAATTGCCATTTGTCACTTATTATACATATGGTCATAGTTGTGTTCATGTTTTCATAACTGAGAGCCCTACATGTAATTGAGAGGTATGGTATGATTTGCCATGGTGGGAGACAGGGAAAAGTATTGTCAATGTCCAGTTATATCACATTATACCTCAGATATTGCTAGTGGTTAGTAATTATGAAACTAAACAATATTTCCTCATTTATTCAGAGCTTCCCTGTGCCTGAATTGGACTCCTGTGACGACAAGACCACTGGATTGCATTTAAAGCCATCCATTCACCTACAAAATGGATACAAGTACTTTTTGCACTTGCTGTGTCTCATTGCTGTGTAACAGTTCTGTGCAGCATTTACTGATTTGCTTGAATTTATCACTGTTTTTAGACTGCACTTGTTAAAAAAATGACATCTGTTTTTACTGTACTACTCATATCATATTAACAGTATCCTGATATTTCCTAACCTCCAGTGATACTGCAAAAGCTGTTCTGAGTGTACCAAAGTTCTCCTGAGTTTGTCAAAATATTTCTAAGACTTGCGATTTTTATCTGCTTTTGTAGAGGTTTTCCTAGGTTTGCGAACATTGTTCTGTACTGGGAAATATTTATCAGTGCTTGTGATCTTATTTCCAAGGATTTCTGATACTGCATGAATTCTGCCTTTTATTGTAAAGCATTTGTTACTGCACCTAAGCTCAAAACCAGTTTTTTTTTTTTTTTTTTTTTACATTAAGAGGGTTGTATTCTGCACTCTGGTGGGAGCAGAGGGCTAATTCAACTCATTTGAGTTGGCAACTGCTGGTGGAAAGCTTATTTTGTGTTTATTTAATTGGCCTGATGGCTTAACTGTGTAAAAGTCTTTCATCCTGCCAGTATAAAAGTCTTGCATTTGTGGTATGCACAAATGGGTTTACCCATCCCTTGCATACACACATACCTCTCCAGTTTAAAATCCTCTACAAGAAACAGTTTCCACAGTCACCCACATTTCATAGCTGCTCAATGAGCTGCCTGTTTGTGCAGAGGGCAGCATCATTGCAGGTCATCCTACAGTATACTACTAGACACTTAAACATGTAAGTGACCCTCCCTACTCCTTCCCCATCTACCAAGGACCTGCTATAATGCATAGGTGCTTTCTGTCATCTCTATTTCTGGCCTGGTGGATATGAGCATCCTACGGCAGTGTAGTAACTGCCTCATGTTCTTTAACAACCATTTGGCAGTGCAGTGGTTCAGCGGCAGTGTTGTCACCTCACAGCAAGAGGTTTTCTGGTTTGATTCACACAGAAGGCACCCCAGCAGAGGAGTCTGCATGTCCTCCCTGCATTCATGTGGGTTTCCTCCGGGTACTCCAGTTTCCTTCCATGTTACAAAGACATGCGTCTGGGGCATTTCTCCCCAGGCCTCTGCTGAAAATTGGCTTTGTTCCAAGTCACACATGCCTGGTAAACAAATGTTAAAATAAAATTTAACTTTAGAACAGACCAACACAGTATGTGAGAGATGTAGATACACAGTGTCAGTGTAGGCAAAGCTCTCGCATGTGCATATGAAAAATGCAAACCAGGTTGTCAGGGTTACACCCAAAACACTCACTACCAACACTAAGGAACAAACACATAGACCCACATATGTGGAGGTACTCATGTGTAATCTATCCAAACCTCTGGACACCTCCTAAAAGTATTTCTCAGTGGCCATGTGCGCACTCAAAAAATCAGTGCCTCACAAAGCACATAACTCTGAAAATCATAGTCTAATTTCCAAGCCGATAAGGCAACACACCATACAGCCAAACATCCTAGTTATTGGGGAAAGGTACTGTTGCTTAATGCTAGGAGTTCAAATAAAAAAAATGTACTCCCTGGAAGTACTCCTTGCCCTACAACGTCTTGCATACATTTAGATCCACCTCAGCTTGGGATAAAACAAAGAATGAAGGTGTCTCAATGTTCATAAAGGACAAGTACACTACCAGTCTGGTTCAACAACATGCCTCACTTGAGCTGCTCCATGCCCAACTAACCATAGGTCAACCCCCTATCATAGCCTTGCTAGCTACAGATCCTCTAACATGAGTCTGGAAAACGGCACCTACTGGGATGTCTTAACATTCAGCCTATCACCATACTTCTGGGCGACTTCAACTACCCCTCCATAAACTGGGAGACTTCTACAACCCATAATTCCCTTGCTCAGAGATTTTTGGACTTTGTCAACACAAACACCTTGGAGCAACTAGTTAGCTCCCAAATTAGAGATACAAATATTCTAGGTCTGGTGCTCACGGACATGAGGGGATACTGGTCCCTTGCATGCATTAACTCCTCCCTGGTAAGATCTAACCAAAAAATAATCTCCTTTAGTATTAAACCTAACCTAGATCCCCCAAACATCAAGCCTGTTAAGAACTTTGCTAAGACTGATTAATGAGCTGTCACTCAGTTCAAGCTAAACTTCCAAGCCCCTCTGAATCAGGATGACATTGAGTCCTGCACTTTGCTGTACACAAAATAACTGTACAACTACATTCATATCTGCAGAGAGAAGGCAGTACCAGTTAGAGCCAAACCTATGATTACTATCAAAAATAAACCATCCTGGTGAACCCCAAGCATAAATAAGCTAGTCAACAAAAGGGAAAAAAAAACTTCTCTAAAGCTAAGATGGAACAGACAAAATCATGCAAAAAGACACTAACTAAACAAATAAATTACAGAGCTGGTCCAATTTGCCAAAGCAAACTAAGAGGCAAGGCTAGCCTCTCCCAGGTGAAAGATAACCATAAGGCTTTTTTTTTTAAATTATGTTTGTAACCTCGGGGGAAACACTCAACAATGTGCAGAGATAATCATGAATGGCAACACTTACGCCCAACCTGAAACTATAGCAAACCTGCTGGCCGACAAGTTCAGTTCAAACTCTTTCCCATCGCCTCAAACCACAGCCAAAGAAATACCCACAACCATCCTCCTACTGGTCATTATGAGGGAACAGGTTCTTAATGCACTCACTAAAGCCAAAAACACAGCCTTCATTGGTCCCTGCAACATTCCAGGATGCTTTTTAAATAGCTCAAAACAGAATCTATCTGGGACACTAAAACTCCCTCTAACCACAGCCTCCAGATGGGCTTTGTCACAGAGGAATGGTGGACTGCAACAGTAGACCCTCTGCACAAGGTGTCCCATCAACTGACCCAATGAAATGCAGACCCATACATGACCAACCTTATCGGCAAGACCATAGAGAGCATTATCATGGACCTCATCAATAATTACATAGGAATTCTACAAACACTGACCCAGACCCAATCTGGCTTTGTCAAAGGGATGTCCTGGCTACTCAGTCAAGTGGACTTCAAGAAAGTCACCAGGGCCATGAATGAGGATAAAAATGATACACACCACTCCTTTGGACCTGGACAATGGTCTCAACACAGTCCCTTACTTGTATATCATAGATAAACTTACTGTGTTAGGCATAAATCCCTACATCAACAGGTGGATAGCAATCTAGCTCACCAACAGGACACGTTGTCTGGACAGGCAAATCCTCCTTTGATAAGAAACCTGTTACTAGTGGTGTCCCTCAGAGATCAGTTGGGACCCCTCCTCTTTGGTATATACTTCTCTGAAGTGAAAGCCAATGTTGGGGCCTCTGGCTCACCAACTTTGCCAATGACTGTAAGCTGGGAGCTATCATTTAATCCCCAAACGATGATGACATCCAACAGACTGGCCCAAAAATGACAAAGGTCCGGTACCAAAACCATGATCTAAGACTAAATGCTAAAAATGTGTAAACTTCAGTAAACCAGATATCCCTACACATTGTAATACTGATAGCACACCCCTAAAAGTAGACCCACTGGTGAGAAACCTAGGAACACAGATAGATAGTAACCTAAACTGTGACCACCAGGTAGCTAAGGTAGTGAGGAAATCCTTCTGTGTGGCTTAACGTATAAGTAAAGGCATGGCATCAAGGTCAAAGGAAGTCATAGTGCCATTGCCCTTGACCCTCATCTGGCCCATAATCAAGTGCAATGCTCCCTTCTACATGTACTTACACCATCTGGAGCAGCCCCAGAGATTTCTCACTAAAAATACAATGCACAAGACACATATCTTACATGGACAGACTAAAGGCCCAATCCCTTTACTCCATCTCATATCATATATTGAGAGGTGACTTATGTCTAACCTACAAGGCATTCTCTGATCCAGCCCTGATGAAAATATAATATTAAGGTTCAAGAACATGGAAAGTATGTGTAACTTTAACAGAACTTGCTGGAAAGGCTACTTCATCTAGGAGATCAACTTTCCATCTTCATTAAACAAAGCTTGTTCCTCACTCTCTTCAAAAACAATTTGAATAAATGGATGGGAACCATAAATTCAATCCCATGGTCCTGCCCATGTCCCATATGGAAAGAGGCGGTCTGTAAAATGACTCATGGCTCCCAACACCCAAAGACTCACTACCCTGATACTACGCCATCCCATAGCTGGGGAATAAAGATATGATATTGTCATATACTGGGTATCCTTGGCTAGGCTTCTAAAGGCTCTTGCAACATTACCCTAGTGAATAACCTATGAACCTATGTTCATAGGTGTGTACTAGGTTAACGGTGTGTACTAGGCTAATGGCCCTAAAGCCTTCACAAGCCTAGCCCAAAAAAATTGCCCAGACACCATGCCACCCAATGTTAGTTCACAGTGTCCCTATCCAGTAGGCCAAATGGAGTGACCCCTGGAGTAAACTTTCTGTTACCCATCCACTAATCAAGATTTCTCTTGAAGAGGGCCAGTGAGGTGCTCTGCTTGACATGAATGGGAAGCTTAATCCAGAGTATGGTAAGTCTTTGGGAGATGAACCTGTCCCTCCAGCATGTTCTGTTAATTATGGTAATGAGATTGTGATCTCTTCAGTTTGTGGCTCAGGGGGATCAGGGTTTCTTTAGGTGCAGCATCTCAAGTAGGGCTGGGTTGGACATGGCTTTGTAAGTCAAGCAGAGATCACCTCTAAGTAGATAAGAGACTGAGAACAGCTGAATAGTCTGTCCATGTAGGACATCTGTTTAGGGCCTAGGATCCTTTTTGAGAGTTATTTTTGTGGCCTTGTCAGCTGTTGTAGGTGTCTGATCAGGTACATGCCAAACAGGGCATTATATTCGATGACTGGTCTAATGAGGGATGAGTAGAGAGGAATGATGGCCTCTTTCTTCCTGGATGCGAAACCTCTGGTTATAAGATGTGCCAGGTAGAAGGACGTTAACCACAGTGGCAATGTGGTGGTCAAAGGTGAGGTGGCTGTCGAACTGGGTGCCCAGATCTCTTATGGCCCCTTCAGTGTTCAGTGGGCTCCCATCAACATGATAATTCATGGGAACGGAGTTTTTTCCAAAGGGGGTGATAATGCATTTTTTGTCATTGAGCTTCAGGCCATGGTTCTGACACCAGTCACTGGTCTCAGAGTGGCCCTTTTGTAGGATGTCTGCAACAGTTGGGGAGTGGATAAGGACTCCTAGCTTGCAGTCATCAGCAAACTTGGTCAGCCAGAGTCCTTCTGTGTTGGCCTGGACTTCTGAGAAGTAGATGCCAAACAGGAGAGGGCTCAGGACTGAGCCCTGTGGGACTCCACACATGACTGGTCAACAGTCTGACTTGGAATCCACAACTTTCACTCTGTGGGTCCTGTCTGTGAGCCAATTTGCAACCCACCTAGTGATGTAAGGACTGATGCCTAGTTTGGTGAGTTTACCAATGATACCAACGTGGGGAATGGTATCAAAGGCCTTGGCCAGGTAGAGCTAGGCTGTATGCACTGCCTTACCCTCATCCACAGCCTTGGTGACTGCCTCAAAGTCACCAACCAGGTTCAGCAGGCAGGATCTCCCCTTGACAAAGCCAAATTGTGTGGGGTCAAGAGTTTGTTAAGCAGGTCCATGATGATGTGCTCCATAGCTTTGCATACCAGACTTGTCAGGCTAATTGGGTGATAAGTTCCCAGGGTCTGTAGTTGCTTCCCCTTTATATAGCAGGATGACTGTAGCAGTGCGTCATTCATTAGGGACATAGCCTGAGGTAAGGCTGTGATGGAACAGGACACACAGATGTGGTGCCAGTTCATTTTGTAGCTCATGTAGGATGCAGCCAGGGATATTATCAGGTCCCATGGATGCTGTATTCTTGGCTTTGAACAATGCAGCTTTTACCTGTGCTACAGAAATAGGGGGTACCAGGCTTTCATCTGGTATTGTGATGGGGGGGGGGGGTAAAATTGGCACTAAAATCTGTCAGCCAGTATGTTGGCTATATCTGTTGGCTCAGTATAGGAGGTGCCATTGTGCAATAACTCAGAGCAAATCTGAGTATTGCCTCTGAGGTTTTTGATATAGCTATAGAAGGCTTTGTGGTTGTTTTTGGTATCAGCTGCAATTCTGCCTTCATAGCTGGCTTTAGAGAGTTTGGTAAGGGATCTCAGCTTTTTGTTAAGACTGATAAGGGAGGTTTTCCAGTCTTGTGATTTCATTTTTTTCTGCAACAGTTTCTTCCTTCTGTTGTACAGTTTATTGATGGCGGGGACCACCAGATTGGCTTCCCTTTTTTAGAGGAGAGTGTCTTAGTTCTATTTGGTATGACTTCCCTTTTTTGGAGGAGAGTGTCTTAGTTCTATTTGGTATGACAAGGTTTTGGAGGAGAGTGTCTTATTTCTATTTGGTATGACAAGGTCCATGCATTTGTGTACATGCTCGTACAGTGCATTGGTGTATGACTCAGCAGTCATGCAGCTACTTTCCCATTGGCAATGGTGCTGAGAAGTTAGCCACCTCTGTTTTTAGGAGCCCAAAGTCAGCTTTAGAAAAGTTTTTCAGGGTGATCACCTTAGCGGGGTGGGGGGGGGGGGTGAAGGTGAGATGGAGATTTCCATGGTGATCAGTTTGTGATCAGATTTAACCAGGGAGGAATTGACTATAGGTGTGGAGCAATGGTCTCCCATGTTGGTGATTACCAAGTCGAGGATGTTGCTTCCTCTAGTGGGGGTCAGAATGAACTGGTCCAGGGTGTTGGAATTGATAAATTCCAGAAAGTGTTGGGCCTGTACATTGGTACTTGAATAGTTTTCCCAGTTGATGGAAGGTTAGTTGAAGTCACCCACTATGAGAGTATTGGGTTGGACCTTGATAGATTCCAGGGTGCTTAGGAACTCGGAGTGAGAGTCTAGGGACATGTTTAGGGTTCTGTAGCAGGCTATGACTTGTATCGCCATCTTACCCAGTATTAGTTGTACCTGAAGTATCTCGGAAGCATTACGCTGAGCTACCAGTCTACAGGTGTGCATATCCTTTAAGAATATGGAGACACCGCCGCCTTTGAAGCTTCCGGACATATTCTGGGGCCGAAAGGTATGGGATGAGTTGTAGCCTGGGAGCACAGGGGTGTTTTCTGCCTCTTTAAACCAGGTCTCCATTACAGCACAGATGTCAGCATTCTCCATTTTGAGGAGAGCTTCAAACTAGTGCATCTTGAAATTTAGAATTCTAGCATTGAGTAGCATGACCCTCCGATTGCATTTGTTTGTAGCTGTTACGGTGGAATTTTGGTCTTTGGAACACTGCTTAAAAAAGGCACTGTAGGGGTGACAAGAGCCTCAGCCAGTACCTGAAATCCCAGGGGTGACAGATGCAGGCCAGGCCATCCCTGGCAAAGCATCGAGGTCTGTCGATCATGTTATCCCAGGCAGAGGATCCCCTTAGAATGACACCAGAAACTTAGCCAATTGTTGAAGTTAATCATTTTCTGCTCGTACTGTGGTATCATTCTGGGTGAAGGTAGAATACTGCTCAGGGCTAGGGTCATACCTGCCTGGGCAACATAATCCAAAAGTTCCATCACATCTCTTTTCATGTAGTCCAGGGAGGTACATCTCAGGTCATTCACACCCACATGGACAATGACTGAGTCATATTTGTACTTGTTGTGAAGTGACCGAGTGCATGTGTTATGTGGTGGATCCAGCCACCTGACAGGCAACTGGCCGTCACTTTCTCTTTGTACTCAATACTTAAAAAGAGAAGCAACTTACAAACTTTGCATGACATCAGTTGAAACCTCAGATGTTGAAGAAAACCGTCTTTGATATTTGCACTGCAAGTTGCACATCTTTACAGATATTCAGCATTATTTTATCGCTAATTATACAATAAGCATATATTTTGATATTTCTGTAAATATCTCAAGACATGCTTTCATTGATGATTTTTTTATTGTCGTGTGAAAGTGTATGTCTAGTTAACAAAAGTGTTCTAACAACATATGACTAATAGTACGGCTTCCACGGTATGAGAAATTGTTTGTGGAAATTTTGCAAAAAGCATAATTCATGAGATCAAGTGTATCATAATATTTATGGAAAGACTATGAATGCACTAACTATTATCACTGTAAAGAATACTTCGTAATGATAGTAAAAGCTATTAAAACTGCACAGATAGCAATGCTATTCACAAAATATTTCTATTTATCTTATGCTTTTATTTTTCAGAAAATGCTCTGGAATGCAAGCTATGTGCAGGCTGCTAGATTTGTGACATTCCACATCACATAGGTGTTAATGAGTTAACACTGTGTGCAATCCAGTACTCTCTCTTTCCAGCCATTTGGAGAAGCCACAGAGCCACACATTGCTCATAGATAATAAGGAACATAAAAAAGATGAAATAATGGGACAAATCTTGGAATTGTGGAAACAAACCCCTGATGATCAGCAATTGCATCAAATCTTTTTTAAGCTTATAAGAGAAGCAAGGATTTTTCAACTAATGGTGTTAAAATGATCTTAAGAAAAAACAGAGCTCCTTTACTGCAAAAAACAAATCTTTTCTGGAAAGAAATTAAGCAATTTACTGGGCACATTACAAACCCATCATATAACTCAGCAGAAGGCATTGTAAATGACAATGCAACTTCCGGATTTCTAACATTTTTTTTTGGTATCCAAAAAAAATCTCACAGATAAAAAATTGCCTACCTGCAACTTTTGCTTTCAGTGATATATCTGAACTTCATCTATTGCATCACACAGTTACTTTCTACTTAACCCAAATAAATGTTAAGGAAACAACCATATTACTCAAATTAACTCATCATCGGCTAAGTTTAGCAAGCTTTACCCTGCCTTTCTACCGTAGCAGCTGAAAGATTTTGCCAAGCCACTTAACCATACGTATAATGTATCAATCACCACATGAGTTGCAAGTTACCAAACCCTACAGAACTCAAAAAATTCAGGCACATAAACAGTCTTTGACCAATTACAACAATATTAAAAAATGTCTGTATAAGCAGTTATTCAAACATATAAATTGTTTTAGACTGTTCTGTGACCAACAACATGCACATCATTTAGCACTATGATGGCTTTAGTTACTGCCAGAACATGAATGACAAGAATGTCTCTACTGGCATATTTACTGATATGACAAGAGCATTTGAAACAGTTAACCACAGCTTATTACATAGACTTGCCAGATGTAACTTCAGGCCAAACACTGTTCACTGGGTCCACACAAACAGAACTTTTCAGGTTTACATAAAAACTCTTTTACAGACTTTGGAACTCTTTACAGAGAACAGTAGAGGGCTCACTATTATGCTTTTAAGAAAAATACTCAGTTTAGGGATCTAAACTTCTTCTGCAATATCAACAGAATGGTTTGATGGGACAGGTATATTTTGCAGAGGATGCTGCTGCTATGGAATGGAATCCCCATCCACATAAAACAAATTTCATCCTTATCTGTTTTCAAGGGCAACATAGATCTATGAATGGGAAATAGAAAATTTACCCAAGAACTGCCCAGATGTAGCTCCTAAATACTTTAGCCTACGCATAGGTCTCCACAAATTATCTATGGTGTGATCCCAGTTATTCCCATTAGAAATAATATATAACTATTCACCATGGGATGGGTAAGAACCGCCCAGATGTAGCTCCTAAATACTTTACCCTATACATAGGTCTCCTCAAATTATCTATGGTGTGATCCCAGTTATTACCATTAAAGGTAGTATATAACTATTCACCATGGGATGTGTGAGACCACTCTAAATAGGATAGATTATTTCAAACATGAGAAGGGGAAACTGGCTAGGCTTAAAATGCTACACAAGGGCATATAGCTTAGTACTTACCTATGAACCTATAAATGCATGCATGCATACTAAACTTCTATATACATTGGTACTTTGAAATATGTAAATTATCTGGGATTGAAATGACTAGTTGTATTACTATATGCTGTCTTTGTAATTTTTGCTCTTTGAACTCAGGTTGTGGATGAAAAGCATCAGGAGACCAGACCACCTACCCTGTTAACAAATAGGAGTGAATGAATGAATAAATAGTGGACATAGAAAGATAACAGATATTAAGTAGATGAATGAGCGAGTTATAATTTATTATTTACATAAATAGGGAACATGCATGAAGAAAAAACAACTCATTTGTTTTTTTTTTTTTAATTGATACTAATATTTGTGTAGGAATAGTTTGAAATGGGATTACTAGTAAGTTGTATTCATTTTTAATTTTTGTAAAATATATTGTTAAAAGTTTGTATCATGTACAAACTAAATGAAAGGATGTTTGGAGAATACAATATCACTATGTCTGTCTAGCTACAACGTAAACAAGGTAGTAACTGCTGTGTTTGTGTTGAAAAGGACCTCACATTATGTTATGTACAGGAGGTAACAAGATACCACTATAAAATGTGGAGTTTAGTTAGAACTCATTCAGCACATGTACACACACACACACACACACACACACACACACACACACACACACACACACACACACACACACACACACACACCCCAAGAGACACTTTTTATTTGGATACACAATTAAAAAGAACATACAGATAAAGGTTTACTACTGTAAACTAGAGTCTGGTCTGGTGCATGAATATGCAAATGTGTTAGGGCTACTAGAGGTCTCTCTTTGGGCAGGGCAAACCTTATCTCAGCAGTTGCATCCTGTAAAAAAATATGAAAAACTGCAAATGCCTTGAGAATCTGAGATAAAATATATTTTCAAATTTCATCCAATAGCTGCAAAAAGAACGATTTTGATTCTGAAACACCTCATATGAAACAGAAACATCTTAAATTCTACAAAAAGCAAGCTTTTGACAAAATAAGTGCAAATTAGTATTTTTCATCGGCTATGCAATTGTTTTTTCCTGCAAATCTTTCAAGTATCTATATACTTTCATGGGCATTTGATTACCCTAAAACATGAGAGATACTAAAATTCAAGCATCTGCATATTCATACTGTAGAGCTTCTCATAAACAGTAGCCGAGAGGGGTTAGGCAACAGTTGTTTAAAGTCACAGGGAGTTTGGTCCATTTTGAATTTACAACTTAAACACTGTAAGCACAAAAAGGTGCAACTTACTGTGAAGGGTAAAAATAGCCAGTGTACGGAGACAGCAGAATAAGATGAAATAAACTGACAGCCCTCAAGGAAGCAATGACACAAATAAAACTTCCCGAGTGTCCTATAAATGCACCCATGTTCCACAGCTAAATAAGTGGAATATGTGTTTACAGATATGGATAAATTATTGCTTTTCTACTGGCAACAACTGTAATATATACTGCAGAAACACATTAAAAAGAAGTTGAAATTTGCTGAACTGTTGCACTTAATCTCTGTTGTGTAATCATAACCTAGAAATGTCTGTTACTTGTGCTCAGCAGTTGCTTATTGGCCCCCCAAGAGCTGGGGGTTGTTTGCAATTTAACAGAATACAGCAGCTATAAGCCCCAGAGTTTGTCACTTACTAGGAAGGGCAAATGAGGCCAATTCTCACAGGCTGCAGTGAGCACCTAAAGTTCCAAGTGACCAGGCAGATGGCCTTCCAGGGATTTAGTGACACTGTGATTATAGCTGCTCGTCAGCCTATGGAATGGAGCTATTGACCATATATTCCCCAGAATCATTGTACATTAACAAATACACACCACTGTATCAGCTTTCTAAACACTGATAATAAAATATGTCTCTTATCCTATGACTTTTATTACTGTTCTAGATCCTCAGCATCTGAACCTGGGAAGTCTTATGATACATTAGATAGACTCTGGTCCTTTACAATAGACTCTGGTCCTCTACAAACATGATTTATCACAGGATATGAAAGACATAACAAACATCACTCTATATTCCACTTAAAGAAATACATGTATGAAATGTATTAAAAAGGACTATTAGCTCTTCAATGTTTAGCATTATTGAGTACCAAGAAGAAGAATAAATGATGGTCCAGTGTTATTTTATTTACATAATACAAAATCATTCCTAGTGCTACCAGTTAAACTTTCAGGAGTTTCATACATTTTTTTTATGCTAAGCATGTGACTTATTACTAGGTATTCAACATGCAGTAAGATAAATTATGTTACAGGGATAAAATATCAATGGAAAGTAAAATTTGTATTCTATCCATAAATAAAATGAAGCAAAATGAATAGTCCACAGCATAGCTGATCCTTCACCTCAACATACAAAAGGCCAGTGAAAATGCTATAACTTCTATACCTGGGCATATATTTCAGTTCGTTGAGTGAAGTACTTTGGATGATGACAGGCTATTAAATATTTTTCATATTTAAGAGAAAACAGTACCATTACTTCTGAGAGTTTTGACCCTGACTAACTGGTGTTATTTTCTGCTGAAGGTACACACTTGAGGTGAACAGTGATGTAAAATAGGTGATATAACTGTGCACACTAGAAGACGGTTCTACACTATCTCAAAGGGTGTTTGGTAAGGCCTGCAGTCAATAACAAGTCCCAGCCCCTCCAGCTGAGCATTCCAACTGTCTTGCCTCAAATCCCTGGCATGACCTATGAAACAGCAAAGGGAGAATGTGGGTTAATATCCATCTACGCATTAGATATTTAGAATATGTACTTAATAGCCCAACAGTTTGTTTAAAAAATTGTGTCTACGTCTCAAACTTGGAAAAAAGATATCCTGCTCCAAAAGTTGATTTCAAAAGTTGTGGTTGCAGATACATACTAATGAGATGCTACAAAGATAAGAAGCACACAGTGCCATTAACTGTAGTTTGGAATCTACTATGCAGGATTTTTGCTGCTCATTCCATACTAGCTTAATAATTTCCCTATGATTTTGTCTTATGGTAATGTAACATAAAAATTTGGCAATAACATAAAAAAGGCACAACTTGCTAGTAAGCTTTAAATTCCTATGCTGTACAGAGAATGGAAATCTATACACATTAAGCATTTATACCCACAGTTCAACAAACACTATGAGTAAACATTAGACTG
Source organism: Protopterus annectens (assembly GCF_019279795.1). Lineage (NCBI taxonomy): Eukaryota > Metazoa > Chordata > Ceratodontiformes > Protopteridae > Protopterus > Protopterus annectens. Next base: position 579,443,905 of record NC_056734.1, on the reverse strand, counting down.
AAGAATGAATAGACTACTATATTTTAATACAATTTATGAGAATGATTACATAAAGTCTAAGTCTGTTCAGGTATGATTTTTTCATTGTAGAAAAAACATTTTTCAGTACAAGACTGCTTTTGAAGATATCTTACCATGGATGGGATGCACTAAACAGTTTCTTGATCTGCTATCCATTAGAACTAGCTGTGTGTCAGTTAGTTACTCATGTTTGGATTCATAAACTAAGTAAACACATTTTTGAGACAATATGATGGCATAGGCCTCTATGCTTGTGAAATCTGTTTCTCTCTCTCTCCAGCAGCATTATACATTTCAGTACTATTGTTACAGGAGTCAGCAGCATGTAGTCTGCTTAAATGAATCAGACTTAAAAACCATATTGACTTAATGCTTAAGTGTAGCTTTCACATGCAGACCATTAAACTGCTAGGATATTGGTATAGGAAACTGATCCAGGCCTTCTCCAATGATTTAAAGTGCCAGCATGTTATGATTGAGCAACTTCCATTAAGCCTAAACGAGAATATTCCAACAGACGAAGATCTTTATATATATCCAATGTGAAACTTCTGCATGCAAACGTAGTACATTTGAATCATGATACTCATAATACAGTAATGATTAATGCACTTCTTCAAAGGAGAAATATAAGACTGCAACAATTCAATGAATCAAGTAAACATGGCCACCTACTAAATGTTTAGTGTTAAGTAATCATGGATGCCTTAAAAAGGCTGGGACATGTGCATACTACTTTCTTTTACATTTTATCATCTAAAGACGTGTAAAATAAGTTTAATTATTTCATAAGAAAAAAAAACTTACATGTATGCATCTCAACTACCCTGTGAACCTCCACCCCTCCATTACCTATGTTAAGAACTGTTTTTTAGACGCTACGTAAATACAATGGAAGAAGTGCTTAGCCATGGTTAGTAGCCCCCATCCCCACCACCAGTATCACCAAAAAAGTCTCATAGCCAGATTTAAATTATGTACTTATCTTTATGCACTACCAACAAGCACTCCGGTTTCACAAACACGGTGATACTGTTGGATTCTTCCACTGATATGAAGAAACGGGGTACATTACATGGATGGCTATGCGTCCTTTCTATTACCTGTATTCTACTTGGGTTTTTTTAGTACATTATCAACCATATTATGCATTAGAATAGGAACAACATGCTAAACCTTTAAAACAGGTTCAGCACATTTCTTTTTTCACTAGAGTACTACTACACACGCAAGACCAAAGTACTTAAATATTTGTGCTGAAGACAAAATAAATGTATTCCTGAACATTTTTTAGCATTCCAAAGACACATAACTAGTTATCAAATTGTAATTAAAAAGCGAGAGAAAGATATGTCAGCTAGAAATTAACATATCGTTTATCGTTACAGTTTACACCAGACTTCGGGCAAATATCAGTAATAAGGAGGGGTCAGAAAACTGGGTTGTACAGCCTACAAAACTCTGAAGGACTGCACTCCCAGCTGTACTTCATCACCAATGCAGCAACGTACACTACACAGCAAACCACATCGACCCGGTGCAATAGAGTAGAAGAGCCCAATACTGCAGTCCCCGGTTAACAACATAAGCCTTATCAAAGACTATAAACAAGATAAACACAGACCTTTGTTTTCCATCTCAGCTCTCTATGGCTTTCTGTAGTTAAGAGAAGTTAAAAATGTTTCCGTGAACGAAGAAAAATCTGGGGGAAAATCCGAGTCTTGAATAGTATCTTCCTTTCCTTTAACAGCAGGCTTCCTAGTATCCAAGATTCAGAGCTTTAAGTCGAATACCACCCTATATTACGAAGCAGGGCCAATGCTGTAGTGAGTACCTTAGAAGTGAGGGGTGTAAAAAGGAAGCTTAGACTTGAAAGCTGTGCAGATTTTCAGCCGGCTCTGTTTAACTGCAGTCAGGAGCTGTCCTCTAATGTGGTGCTGCAGACTCACACATACTAACTACTCCCGTGACGTCACGGCTCGGGGCTCAGGTTTAAGGTGACATTATGAAGTCAACTGACATACCCCAGGCGTCCTGAAGCAGGAGTTACTTAGAGGTTCTGGGCTAGACCACATCCGTGGTTTTCAAACCTGTCAGGTAATGTAATATGGTCACGAAAAGCCACATTTAATTAGGGCACGTCTTATACTGCAAGCAAAAAGAAAATAGATCTCCCACATGAAAATGCTGCAGAGCTCAGTTTATAAAAGAACACATGCTAAGAATGATTAGAGGTGCACCCCAATTAACATAACAATACGTGGACGTTTTTGATGATGCATTTCAGTTTATTTATGATGTCCTAGATGAAACTTTTTTATGAACCATAGTGGTCCCCAAAGAGAAAGCACAACTACAACCGGAAAAGTGGTTTCAGAACTTTCAACATCACAGCGCTGCAACTGTCTGGAGCTAAACTGCCTACTACAAGTACACTGGCAAGGGACAGTTTGTTAACGCAGAGTTACAAAACAGCATTCTTTTAATTTCTTGCATAAATTCACGTTTGCTTTTTTCCCCGATGAGGTGTTTCTGTAAGGATCCAGACTGATTTTTCACAACCGTATCTCACTTAAAGCAATTAGCAGCAAATACCACACCCATGGGGGACACAACACATTAGCAGTATTAGTGATCTGTTTTAAATTAAAAGAATACGATGCATAATTTATTTTATGAATAACGCCAGCTTTAACTACAGTGGCTGCATTATTTACCGAGTCGAATCTTCCATGATGTTACATAAAACTCACAGAGTTTCCGAGGAACAGTGCAAACTTTTCAGGCATAAGCAGGGACACTTGAGAGATATGCAGCACCTTACATTGCTGGTCCCACGTATTGGATGCATGCCAGAAGGCAGTAGACCAGCAGTGAACAGCACTGCATGCTGGGACTTATACCCAATGCAGCCAAATAAAGGGAAAGAGACCTTTCTGTGGATGCCCGGCTCGCGTGCTGCTCTGCCAGGAGACTGCATAGCTTTACCATCATTCTAGCCTTAATGTCTTGTGGAAGTTATGCTACAGAGACGTAAAGTCCCAGCTCTTAATGAAGTGTGTCGCTATTAGGTAAAAATTAAACTGATGCATATCACTATGCAGCCAATAACTTCCGAAGCACAGAGTAAATTCTGGTACAGGTGAAACATTCACCAAAAGTCATAATAAAAAGAAAAGCCATATTCAGCAGCGGTTGACACAGCTTATGTTTGAAAGTAGTTTTTTAAGGCAACAGGTAATCCCCCGCTCCGTTTCTTCTTTGGGTTGCAGAGCCTACCCCTTTGCATGAAACTTCCTTTAGGTCTGATTTAAATTACTAAACTTCAGCACACACATTACCTGTCGGGGGAGAAATAGTGAAATGGATCTCGCTTCAGGAGAACTCGGATGGCATCTTCTGTAATGGAGCACTATCCCCACCATCCCTACGGTCTATGGTACAGGAGAGAATGAATATTTTATTACTGAATAAATTAATAAAACACCTATCCTACTAGTCATTCTAATGCATAAAATAAATATAGTTAAAAAAACTGATGCCATGATGTGCATGGTGTGTGCCTGGCTAGCCTAGAACACAGGACAGTTGAGGCACATCCCATGGATGACAGCTGCATTTATTTTTAAGAAATGAATCATTGTTTTAAAGTATATGTATTTCTCTGTATTACATGACAATTTATATACACTTACTTGGAGTATAGCATGTTGTTTCATAAATTTGAGGAAAGGACTTCAGTGATATCTTAGTTTATAAACATGCTTTACTATTAAAAATAAGGATGTTATATTTGCAGTGTTTCAGATTCTTAATGGTTGTAAAAGATAGATATGTCGTATACCCTTGTCTAATTTAGATGGGTCCTGTTTCTTTGTCCCTATCTGTGAAATGATCTGATCATACCCGCCAAGCACAGCCAGATATTTTAGTCATTCTCCACAATGCCTTTGATGCGACTGTAGAGAATAGTTAAAAACCAGCATAACTGATCAAAGATGTAGTCGTTTCAAAGGTGACACTGACTTCAGTCTCAGATCTTCCCAGGAACATCTGTTAAACTACTACCAGTATCCCAACAACATGAAGCCGAAATAGTCCACATGAATTACAAGCAACAGTCTGAAAATTACACACTTTAACTTGGGATAATATATAATGGATCTCCTGGAAGCCTAATTCAGATAACATTATCCAGAAATACTTTTCATTTCTGTGTCTTGCCTCAGGTCAAATATCCCACTTTAAATATGACTGTGCTATCAATTCTCAGCGCTGAAGCAACAGGACGACTATTGGAGTTGGTGGTAAATCTCTTCCACAAATTAGTTTTTTTTTTTTGTTTGTTTTTTTGGGTTTTTTTAAGTATCTTTAAACATTCTTGCTAAAGTGGGTTTTGGAGATTATTCACCTATATTTATTGGTTCTTCAGCCTCCACTCCTTAACATAATGAAATCATTGAGTCATTGTCTTAGTGGAACACACAAAGTACTTGTATTATACTCATAGATATCAGTATTAACTTTGCAGACCTGCAGTTTTATTCTTAAAAGCAAGTTCTGCACCTTTGTACTCTCTTGATGAGCTAATATTCTTGCTAGACCTAATGAAGTACCTGAAAATCTTATTCGTCTGGACTAGATCATCACTAGGAGGTCTGAACATTCTGAACAGTGTCTCTTAAATTAAGTCTTGTCAAATTACATGAATTACTACTACCCAAGTGTTTCTACTTGTATTTTCAAAGCCATCACATTTTTTCAAACTGTTACATGACACAGGCCTATGACAGTTAAAAGAACAGATGGCAGTAAAAAGAACAGGGGCTGCAGTCTGTGCTCTTGATAGAGGACTGGCTTATAGTGTTACTGTGAAAGCATTTGGGTACTGTCCTCCATACTTCTCAATTGTCCCTGATTTTCAGAGATACTGCTTGATTTTGATGCAATTTTTCACTGTGCTCCTCTTAATTTTCCTAAAACTGGTGATTTTTGTGAAAATAGCTGATGAATTGCATTTAATAAATGACAATAATTAGAGTTGTATACTTCTTTTACTTCAGAAAATGTATATTAATTCACGTTCTCTTATTTTGTCAATGACTGAAATAACAGTGCTAATATTTTAAAAGTCTCTGCGATTTTCCTAAATTATTTCTGGATTTTTCGCTGATTCTTTAGAGATTTATCCTTGATCATTGCCCTCAGCCACTTTCATAACCTATTGTTCATAACCCAAATTTTCTGTTTTTTACTCAAAAAAAAAAAAACAGAAGAAATGAAAGCAAACCAAAAATGTCCTTATATCCTTATGCTTGAAACAGACTTTGCAAATTAAAAGTACAGGTCTGCCATCTGACAGAGTTCTGTATATTAGAAGGGTAAGAAACTGCTAGATTGTCATTAAATTTGCTGAAGAAACTTGGATTTGAAACAAACAGAGGCATCTTTTCAATAGAAATAGGTGTCACTCTTTTTATATGCATTAAAAAGACATTGAGGCTTGGGTGTTCGCATAGCCGGCCTTAGGCATAGGCCAACTAGGCAGCCATCTAGGGTGCCATTGTAGTTGGGGCGCTTTTCCAGTATTTATTTGGTATAGGTAGATCAGGATGAGGGCACTAAGTGGTGTGGTGGGGACGCTGTAGAGTCCTTTTGCCTAGATCACCAGTTGACCTACGGCCGCTCCATTTGTTTAAGTAGTTTATTGTATATAAATGCATCAGGATGGATTGCAGGAACTTTAAACTTAAACAAACTATTTAACTAAATATTGACTGATGACATACTTGCATGCTCACACTCTGGCTTCTCACTCAAAAAGATACTTTTGCTTGCACATGCTCAGTTCTTGTATGCGTATGCTGACTCACTGAAAAGCTTCTTAATGGTATGTCGCATACTCTGATTTCCATCTTCCCTATTTACCGAGCTGTCTCATATAAACCACAACATTTTAATAGGCATGCAATTATACAGACACTAATAAAGAAAAAGCAACAATCATGTCCATGTTGTCATGTATCTGGAAGTAGGTTTTGAGGTGTGACCTGATCTTGTGACATAATAGTTAGGACTGGGATTAGCAATAGGGACAGTCACTGGGCAATGTTCTGCTTGAGGAGTCTCAGCGATTTTCTTAGGAATGGGGATTGCTGACGGAATGTTCTCTGGAACAGGAGCATTAGACAAGTCACTCTGAGAACTAGAGTCTTTGTCACAGGCAAGATGCTGTAACACTGGTTCAGACACTGGTAACAAATGCTTCTGATTTCATCTGAATTCCATTTCTTGTGATTCTACAATGTATGATCTTGGCCCTCGACACAAACTTTTCACAAATCCAATGCGATCAAAACCATTTCACGTCTGCATCCTCACTATCTCCCCTTTTTGTAAAGAACAGAGCAGTTTACTGGTATTATCATAGTAAGACTTCTGGGACAAATGCTTTTTCAGTAATTGGGCTTTTACTACTTTGTTGTTCTTAGCACATGGAACCAACAAATTACTGCTGGTTGGTAGTGTGGTTCTGGTTTGTCTCGACATAAGTTTCTAGGCAGGGGAACCAAGATGATTATCATGAAGAATGTTTATTAGATTTAACAAGTTTAGAAAAACATTATTATTATCATGTTTGGATTTTAACAGCTGTTTTGCACTTTGAACTGCACGTTCAACCAGGCCTTTTGACTGGGGGTATTCAGGACTACTCGTAATATGAACAAAGTTCCACTTTCTTGCAAGTCTCTTGAACTGCTGACTAGTAAACTGCACACCATTGTCACAAATAACCCTGTGCAGACTACCAGGGACAGAAAAATGTCACTTCAACTTAGTAATGACAGTAATAGAAGTTAGGTTGGGAAGTAAGTCAATCTCGAACCAATGTGAGTTAGAGTCTACTAACACCAAATAATGTTGACCATTCCACTCAAAGATATCTGTCACTACAGTCGACCAAGGTAGTTCAGGAATCTGGCTTAACTGAAGTGTTTTTTTTCTGTTGATGCGGCTTTGTACTATTACATACTGAACAAGATGAAAGTACTTTCTCAATATCTGTTGACATAGAAGGCCAAAATACTAGACCTCTTCCCTTCTTTTGGTAGAATCAGATGTCCTTACATTCACTGCTGCAGTATTCCTTACTAATGGGATTCCCTGCCATGAAGCTCTCCATCTGGCCAGTTTAAAAAAGATTTCCATTGCTTTAATATACGCAGAATGTCACCTGCTTACTCCTTGCATAAGGTAGGCTATAAAGGTGATGTTCAGACATATTATCCAAAGAACTTTTTTGCCACCAGTCCAAATGCTGTTTGAACCTCCGATCTGTTTTTCTGTTCGTTGGCTTTTCTGTGCTTGCTCCTGTTGCTGGAGCCCTCACAGTTGCAGATAAGAACCCAGTTGGGTTTTTGGTTACTTTTTCTGTTTTGTTTAGTACTGTTTGGAGTTAATGTCATCCAGGAAGGGTAAATGCCAGTGTGGGAGACTGATTCCCCATAAAGACCATTACGATAAGTGCCTTTTTTGCCTTGGTGCTGTTCACGACCATACGTCTTGTTCAATTTGTCAGGCGTTTGTCCCCAAAACTCTTCATAGTAGGATTTCTTCCCTTTCCTTGTGCCTTGAGAACAAGGAACTTAAGCTTCTTGCTGCTGTTAGAAAAATATGTATTAATGTGTGTATTAGCAATATGCTTAGTGCATTTAGAGCTTAAAAAGGGTTAACACATTTATTCTATTTCATACTGCATAAATCTGTACAAACTGCAGTTGCTTTCTGACCTTGTACTGTTAGCTAAAATCTTGCTTGTGCCTTGGAAATTTACTGAGAAGCAGGTGATTTCTGCTTGCATTAGGAAAATAATGAATAAAACAATACTACTTGTATGAAACTTAGACAAGAAGTTCTGCTGTGCCATAAGAAAATACACAGCTGTAGAAGTTACAGATAATTAGTACAAAGCCTGCTTGAAAATATGAACTGCAATCAGTATTTGCTTGTATCTGTATTAGAACAGTACCTTGAAATGTAACACTGTACAATAGATGCTTGTAAATGGATTAATGGTCACCAAGGCCAGGTTGTTTTTCTGAAAAGTTTCTCACAAATCTAGTCATGTCAGCAGAAAATCTGAGTAACATCTGCTGTAGAATAATACTGAAAGTTGTGTTTGATTACGTCAGCTTAGAAGGCCATGTCTTGTAAAATAGTATAAGAATAAACATACTTACTGTTAGTAGTTAGACAAATCCTTGTATTTGCATGTTTTTGTCTCCTTGCTGCAAGTAAATTAAAGTGCCTTCACTGAACCTTACGTGTATTGGTCTTTGAAGTTTTTTCCTTTGACAGCTGCGGTTACTATTCAAGGAACTTCCTGCCCCAAGGGTCAGCTGTCTGGGAAGAAGAAGAAGGTGCATAAGGTAAGGCTGGAATCATCCACTGTCCAGCCCCTAACAGGTGTTTCTCCTGGGGTTATTATGCACCCGGAGGCTCACCCGTTTGTTTTGTCAGATTCTTCTACCACGTCTGGGTTGGAGGCTGGTGAGGATTTGGCAGGCAGCACATCTGATGAGGCTTTGCAGGTGTCCTTTTTGGGCATTCAGATGGAACCATGGTTGACTGTTTCTGAGGGGTCTATTGGGTTCCGCAGTTTCTCTTATGGGAAGAGGGTCCTACTGCAGTTGGGGAATGCTGTCCTAAGTCTGGGCCTTCTCTGGTTTCCAGGATGGATGGCTCTTTGAAGATGAAAGAGAAAACTAACCATGTTTCCTCTGCTCCTAGGGATCCACAAAGTGAGTGGCAGGCCTTTACTTAGAGGTTAGTTAATGCTTTACTGTTGTTGTGGCCTCCTCAAGGGGTTTTAGTTCCTGCTCCTCCTTGGTCCTCCTCTTCCCCTAAAAAGCCCAGAGACTTCCACTCTTCTGTGGTGGATTCTGATGATGACTCCCTTGCTTATTCTGCTCAGATTCATTCTCCTTTAGACTATTGGTCTGACGAGGAGGATTCTCATACTCTTGATAAACCATTTGAGGAAATTTCCTTTGGGGATACAATCTCTAGGATGATGGACTTTTTTAAGTGGGATTGTGCCCATGTTTTGGATATCCATATGAGATACTATGAGTTACTACAAAAGGAATCTCCTAAACCTGCAGCCATTCCTCCTGTCTTGCCTGCTTTATTGGATGTTTTTTCCACTGCCTTTAAAGCACCAAATTCTTTGCCCTCTGCTCCCAGCAAGTCTGATAGGTTTTACAGGGTACCTGACGATTGTTCCTTTTTGTTTAAATGTCCTGATGCTGACCCCTCTCTGGTGTCTGTAGCCTCTGATAAGCCATCTCAATTGCTTCCTTCGTCCAAGTTACTGCCTTCTGACAAGGACAGTAGGACCATGAATAGGCTGGGTAAGAAGGTTTATACTTCCTCTATGCTCGCTTTTAGGGCTATTAATATCAGACCCATATTTCTAGGTATGTCTTGGGTCTTCTTTCTCAAGCCTGTCAGGTTCTTTCTGATCTTCTGGACTCTGAGGGTAAATCTTTGGCTCTTTCCTTACTTGGGTCTTCCTCTCGGGTTGTTCGTCATTCTATCAAGTGTAGTTATGATTCTTCAGATGCCTCTTCCAGGGCTGCTGCCTCTGCCTTGGTTCTGAGGAGGTATTCCTGGCTTCAGCTTCAACCTTTGCCTGATAATATTAAGGCTAAGTTGCTGGATGCTCCTCTGAATAAATACTCTTTTACTTGGGGAAGTGGCTGCTGGTTTATTTAAGTCTCTTTAGGACAAGGGGGAGGCTTTACAGGAGCTTTAAGCGTGTTTTTGTTTCTCCTTTGCCTAAGTTTCGATGTAACTACCTTCTAAGCCAGCCTTTGTTTGCAGGCAATCTTGCCCTCCTTCTAAAGGTAACAAGGGTGGTAAACGGACTCCTCCTGCTAAAGGCACTCAGACTGCTGGGATTATTAAGCCTTCCTTTTCTGACAAACCAGGTGCTGTCTGACTATCCCCCCATTTACAGCCACATTCCTCTGTCTCTTCACCTTTCTCTTTCTCTTACTGTTTGGCTCCGGATCACCCAGGATTCTTGAGTTTTGTCAATCATTCATCAAGGGTACTTCATGGTCTGGATTTCCTGTCCTCCTTATATGAGTATTCCTCAGCCTCCTCGGGAACAGCTTCCTTTTTTCTCAGAGGTTCTTCAGGACCTTTGGTTTCAGGATACTATTCAAGAAAAGAGTAAGAACAAAGTGTATTTCCTTAGAGGTCCTGGCTTTTTGTTGTTTTTTAGTTCTTTAAGTGTATTGTGTGGTTTTTACTATTCAAGAAGTGCCTGTCCCAAAAGGGGAAATGTTTTTTTTTCAAGAATGTTTCTAGTGCCCAGAAAAGAAGGTACTTGTAGGCCTATTCTAGACCTCTCCTATCTGAACACCTTTCTATAGGTGCTTTCCTTTCAGATGTTGTCCCTTCAGTCACTTTTTCCTCTCATGCTCCCTCAGGCCCTTCAGGTGTCTTTGGACTTCAAGGATGCTTATCTACATATTCCAATCCATCCTCTTTTCAGGAGATTTTTGCATTTCTCTGTTGCTTCTTGGCATTTTCAGTGTGTGCTTTGCTCTTTGGCCTTTCTATTGCCCCAAGGGTGTTCAACAAATGCCTTGCTCCTGTGGTTGCCTTTTGCAAGCTTTAAGGGGTCCAAATGTTTCCTTATTTGGATGACCTGCTGATCCAGGCATCTTCTCCAGAGGTCCTTTTGCAAAATCTTCATTTTACCATTTCTCTTCTTCAGAGCCTGGGGTTCACAATAAACTTCAACAAGTCTTCCCTGTCTCCTTCTCAAGGTCATGTCTTTCTGGGTTGCAGGTTTCATTTGGTGCCATTGCTGGCATCCCTGCCTCCTCCAAAGCCATTAACTCTCATTTCTTTCTTTCAAACTCTTCTTCCTCCTGGCTTACATTTCATCCAGGGAGTTTCTGAGGACTCTGGGGTTTATGGCTTCCACTATTATGATGCTTCCTCTGGCTAGGCTCTACATGAGGAAATTCCAGTGGTTTCAGAAGTATGTGTGGCTTCAGCATGCGCATCCTCTAGACTTTCCTGTTCCTCTCCTCCCATGTCTCAAGGTCGAAAATCTGTGGTGGATTTAGCAGTTGTCTCTGAATCCAGGGCTCCCATTTCAGCCTCCACTTCCCTCTCAGGCTCTGTTCACAGACGCTTCAGATGTGGGATGGGGAGCAACGTTTGGCTCCCTGAAGGTTCAGGAAGTGTGGTCACCTCATCAGCGGTAGGAGCACATCAACATCAAAGAGATGAGGGTTCTTCTGCTAGCTGTTCAGGCCTTTCATCCACTCTTCTCTGCAGGGCCTTTCAAGGTATTCACAGACAGTACCACAGTCATGTGGTATATTAACAACAGGGGGGTACGAGATCCTACATTCTTTGCCAGCTGGCACTTCTGGTATGGGATCTAACTATTCAGTATCGTGTGACTCTTCAGGCAGTTCACACTCCTTCAGATCAGACAATCTGAGCAGGTCCTTCACTCAATCCCATGAATGGATGCTTCACAGGGATGTGTTTCTGGACATTGTTCACCAGTGGGTTATTCCTCAAGTAAATCTCTTTGCCTCCCCTTGGAACAAACAACTTCCTCTGTTTTGTGCCAGTCTCAGGTCCTCTGATCTGGAAGGTGGACGCCCTCTCATTTTCTTGTAAGGGGATGTTTTTTATGCATTCCCTCCCCTTCCTCTCATTCCGACAGTCCTGTTCAAGATTCAGTAGGATGCTCCCAAAATCTTGTTTGTGAATCCCTTTTGGCCGTGACAGCACTGTTTCCCTCTACTACTGCATCTCACCAGGGGCAATCATCACAAGTTACCTCACAGGGTGGATCTCTTCACACAAGACAAGGGGTCTCTCATCCATTCCCACTTGTCCACACTTCAACTGACATTTTGTGTGATAGGGTTTTGATTCCTAACAGACACCATTTTTCTGAGGATGTGCTGCAGGTCCTGCAGGAGGCCAGAAAACCGACTACTACGAAATACTACTTATCTTAATGGAAAAGTTTTTTTATTTGGTGTCTTTCTTGTGACCTGGACCCACTTTCTGTGGCTGTTCCTTTGGTTCTTTCTTATTTGTGTGAGTTGCTCAATCCTGGTTTGGCCTATTCTTTTGTTAAGGCCCACTTATCAGCTCTTTCTGCTTGTCTGCCTTTAACTCCCCCGTTAGCTTCTAAATTTGAGGCTAAGCAGTTTTTTTAAAGGCATTCTTATTATTAGACCTCCCAGGAAGCCTGTTCCTCTTCCCTGGAATCTTAATTTTGTTCTAAAAAAATTGACTCAGGCTCCTTTTGAGCCTGCTGTTTCTGCTTCCTTGCAACATTGTTTTTGGAAGACAATTCTTTTGTTAGCTCTTACTTCTGCCAGATGGGTGTCTGAGTTACAAGCTCTTATGGCTTGTCCAACTTTTTTGATATTTCATGAGGACAGGGTGTTCTTGCATACTAATCCTTCTTATATGCCCAAGATGGTTAATGAGTTGTCAATCAGTCTATTAATTTGCCTACCTTTTTTCCCTCTCTGCAATCTGGCAGCGAGAGGGTGCTACATACTTTAGATGTGCATAGACAGCTCAAATTTTATTTCAATAAAACTAAAGCTATCAGGAAGTCTGACCAGTTATGTGTTTCCTTTCATCCTAGGTCTTTAGGTTTGACTGTTTCCAAGCAAACTATTTCTACCTGGATTTCAAAGGCTATTTCCTTTTGTTACACTTTTCATGGCAAGAGCCTTCCTTCTTTTGTAAAGGCTCATTCCACTAGAGCAGTGTTTTTTCTGGTGCTTTTTTCAAGGACGTAGACAGTAATTCTATTCTTGAAGCAACTACCTGGTCTTCTATGCATACCTTTACCAGACATTACCAGTTGCATGGTATCCCCAGAGCTAGAGCTGGTTTTGCTGATGCCATTCTTCATGGCTTCTTGGAGGGCTCTGATGCTGCTTCCTCCTCCCAAGTTTCCTCTTGAGCTTTGGCACTCTCCCATTAGTGAGGGATATTGCAGCAGTGAATGTAAGGACATAGTACAGTTGTGTAAAATATTACCATAATGGTAGATGTCCTTGCCTTCACCACTGCAGTATTCACTCCCTCCCTCCATCCCCCTGGTCGTTTTCCCTTCCTGGCTGTGCAGGTTCTCCTTGGTTTTCCTTGGACTGCTCTTCCTACTGAGGTAATCTGTTCTGAGGATGGTACACCTGAACATCACCTTTATGCCCTACCTTATGCAAGGAGTGCGCAGGTGATGTTCAGCGAACCTTAAAGCAATGGTAGACTTTTGTAAACTGGCTGGATGGAGGGCTTTACATCAGGGGATCCCATTAGTAAGGAATACTGCAGCAATGAAGGCAAGGACATCTACCTTTATGGTAAGATTTTACACAACTGTATTTTCCTGAGTGGCCATGATGCAAAATCTTAATATACTCTTGTTGTAAGGACTTTGGAACAAATCACTTTAGGGTCTTTCATGATGATACCATTGTCTGACAAAATCTCTACTCTGTAGGGAAAATATGGCTGGCTTCTACTGGTAACCAAGATTGCTTTGAAAGCCATCCTCAAATGATAAAGAGGTTTAGCTTCTGGAGAACTGGATCTCAAGCTGTGTGAGTTCTGAGCTCATCAAGATGTGTGGAATAAAAATTTCTCACTAGCATGACTTCAAAATCAAGTTGCTCATCGTCATGCTGTTCTGTGTTTTTTTGGGTGATATGGATAAAGTATCAGCAAGATAAAGAAGTTTGCCTTTTGTGTAGACAAGCTTGAAATTGTACTCCTGCAATTTGAGCATCATGCTTTGCAGTCTAGCTGGAGTTGTATGCGTAGGCTTTCTCAAAACAGTAACAAGTGGTTGGTGGTCAGTTTCAATCTGGATAGGTCGACCATAAGTATAATCATGGAACTTCGAACATACAGACACAATTGCTAGGAGCTCTTTCTCAATCTGGGCATACTACATTTCAGTCTGGGTAAGAGTTCTTGATGCATAGGCTACTGGTCTATATGCCTGAAGAATGACTGCACCTAGACCAAACTTAGAAGCATCACAGGAAAGAGTAACTGGTTTGTGAACACCATAGTAGCTGACAGTTGGTGGGTTAGCAATTTTCTATTTCAGGACATCAAATCCTCTTTGGTGCTGTTATGAGCATGACCAAATTAAATCTATGCATGTCAGTTCTCTTAGTGGTGCTGAAAGTTGGCTTAAATCTGGAATGAATTTGCCAAGATTGTTGACCATGCCAAGAAAACATTGTAGGGCTTGGAAATTGTATGGAGCTGGCATCTATAGAATTGCTGTTTGCTTTGAAGGATCTGGTTGTAAACCTGAACTGGTAAACAAGTAAGTTCTCATAGCCTGAATTTGCACTTCTGAGGATTCAGCTTAAGATTCACTTCACATGCTCTAGCCAGAACTTTCTTGAGATTTCTGTCATGTTCAACTTCATCACTGCCTCCTACTAGAATATCATCTACTAGACTGCATAAGGATAGCCTGAAAAAAATTGCTGAAAGACTTTGTTGGCAGAATTTATTCCAAAAGGCATTCTCAGACACCTGTATCTTCCAATTGATGTACTTTTCGGTCAAGCAAAATTTGCCAAAATGAACTCTTTGCATCTAAGACAGAAAAAATAGTGGCGTTTGACATGAGTGCAGCAACTTCTTTGACTGTGCACATTGGATGATGAGGTCTTTTTAATGCTTTGTTCAGATCTCTTGGATCAATACAAATTCTGATATCATCTGAGCTTTTCTTATGAGCTAACACCATGGAGGATACCCATTCAGTAGGTTCTTCTACTGGAAAAATTACTCCTAGCTGCACCATTTTGACTAGCTTGGCTTTGACTCTGTTCTGCATAGTGACTGGAACATTCCATGCTGTTCTGACAACTGGGCTGACCTTTGGGTCTATCTTCATAGAGTACACAACAGGTAGTTTACCTAGTTTGTCTGCAAAAATATCAGCATACTCAGAAAAAAATAGTTTGAGTGAAATTTGAGCTGTTGTCATGTAGCTACATGGTGGACCTCTTTTATTAAGTGAAAGCAGTCCCATTTTCAAATTGTCTCTGAGGCCCAATAATGACTGCATGTGCCTATTGACTATAAAAAATTGCAAGTCATAGCTGTTCCCAGCATAGTAACATGAAAGCACTGCTGAGCCTTCAATTTGAATCTCTTCACCACCATAAGCAACAAGCTTCACACACTTCTGCTTGGCACATACAGTGCTGTTTGCCTTAATCCAAGTATTGAAGCTAAACCTCTCTTTTCAAATTACTGCCCAACAGCAGAAAGCAAACCATCATCACAATAGCCGTTAATGTTCAGAAACCTACTTGCTCATTTGACTGCTGTCCTACCACTGCTCTTCTTACTGTGGGAAAATCCTTGGAAGAGTAGATTATATATAATCACTGAATTATGTTAACGGTTACAAACTTCTCCCAGATGTGCAGTCTGTATTTTATACAGGGTCCTGCTTCAACAATGGCTTCTCAAAAAGACTAAGCAATTACTAGAAAATCAAAATCTAAACCGGTGCTACTGCAATACTAAATATTTTATAGGAAATGAAAAGATATGCAGACTGATCCTTAGAAAAAGGAAAGATTAAATTACATAGTAATAAATGGAATCTGTGGGAGCAATACATGCAGAATAATGTTGAGGAGGAGGAGTGACATTTAACAGAAGGAAGGAACTGGACAATTTATATAATGTTGGAGAGAATACTATTTTTCAAGGGGAAATGTGTATAGTGTATGCAAAATAATGATACTATGGTTTGATTTTATTGTATATAAATGATTGTGTACTTGTCTCATTACTTCAGTTGTGCTTTAGTGAATATGTTTATAAAAACATGTCAGTAATATGAATTCGGAAATGCTCTAGGCATTGGCTGGAGCTATAATTATTGTTCTAAAGAGGGATTTGCGCTCCAGTAGACACTCCCTCTTCTCTTCTTGTCTTCATAATCTAAATCTTGGAAATGGAATTATGATGTGGTTTTACAGCCATCTCATTGAAGGAGGTATTTCAGAAAAGTAGACAATGTTTCCCAATAGCACAGTTCTGAATACCTCAGGGATCTGCCCTGTCTTCTGTTGTTACTATTCAATCTCATAGTGCCCTTAAAATACATACGCTGCCGTTAACTCCTTCTGCAGATGATCTTCCTTTGCTTAAGCCCAGCAGATCATTCTTCTGCATAGACTCTGCATTACAGGACAATCTCAGTTTGCTATGGAACTGGCTTTGCAATAAACAGCTTGCTGTCAACATAATCAGAATTAAAGCCATGATCCTCAGGACACCTCATATCTGGCTTAAGTAAACTCACTCCATAAAAGCAGTCTCAGCTGTCTACTGGCAGAGCAGACTGACAAGTTTAAAGACGTGAATGTTGGTTATATTGCTGTGTGTCATCTTCTTCTTACATATCTATTGACAAAATCAGCTCCTCACTGAAACGTCAGCACTCAGAATGCTGAGTGCTGACAAGCCAGAAAAAAAGACCAGAAACACAAGAGAAAAGTGAATCTCAAAGACTGGTCTATTCCTTAAAACTTCTTTTTGCATGACTGCAAGCCCCCACACCCCCCAAATTTACATATACAAACTCCAAGATCACCACACCTCTGAGAAGGGAATATTCTGAGAAATGGCATCTTGGACTTGATCTCCCTCTAGCAGGTCCCAACATTTTAAATGGTTACCAACAAAATCTCTTCCAAAATCAGTTTCTCTTCTACAGTCACAGAGCTTCTCACTCCAAGACTTTATTTGCCCCCTCCACAGGACCTGCCAGATGGCTCCCCATCCTACACTCATTCAATTAATTTGCTCTGCTGGAGGCAGCAGAAAGGCATCTGCAAGCTAGATGACACCCATGAAGCCTGGGAAGTCTAATAAGCTCATTCATTCCCTCTCTGCCAGGAGATGGGCAGTTGGCACTGTACAAGATCCAGGCCCTAAAGACAGGCCCATCCATTCCTCCCTTCCATGGGCAGCTTGCTCACTTAAACAGCTGTCTGATCAGGGAAAAGAGGCACATATGCACCCACTGACACCTCTCCTTTTCCCTGGCTTCACAGAGTAGAGCTCCACATTGACAACACAAATAGCCCAGCTATTACAGATTGGTGGTATACCTGGCCACTGCTAGGTGTTGCCAATGTGCTGGACCCAGCTACTTTCCTCCTCATGAAAATGAGCAAGCTGTCTTGTCCAGTATCTCTGTCACCTGTGCCACTAATCATACATGGGTCATGTGAGCTATAGTCAGAGCCTCATCTCTCTGTGCTACAGAGCCAGCATCTCCAAAAGCATATTATATCAAGAATAGTGGGATTTTTTTCCCAAGACTAGAATATTCCTTGCCTGATTTTTTTTCTCAGTAATCTGGACATGAGCCCAAGGAGCCACAAATCCCCTATATAAAAATCTGCAGGTTCATTATACTCTCCGATACCTGAAAACATTGCTTTTTTTTCTCTTCAAACTGCAGGATGCTTACCAGCAGCCATTGCATATGTTTCCAACCTCACAAACTGTCTCATAAATAATACTCTACAAATTACTGACCATGGGGCATCCACTCACAACTCAGCATATTATCTAATACTCTATCAGGTCTTAGAGGATGACACTTCAGTTGTTCATTAATTCATCTGAAATGTTATTCTTAGCAAAACATCTTTTAATAAACTGTCATTCTCCTTATCCACCCTGTACTTCCTCACCCTCATTCTATACAGAAGCAAATACGTTTAGCTACATTTCTGGGCTACCATGATACTCTGTAGGTCCCAGTGAAGATCACTGCAACATTAACCATCCTGACATTCTTAAATCAACATGAAATAATGAAAACAAGGATAACTTAAAATAACTAAAATCATTTTATTTTTTATACAGGAAAAGGTAATCCTCAACACCTACACTATGTAACTCTGTACTCTCCTTTCCCCTACCTGTATATTCCAAACCTGTGGTCCCCACACTATCTTAGATGGAGTAAAAGCTCTTTATGGTTATTCCCAGTTTCATAATGTTATGATTGTTTAAAAATATTATGTAGAAATAAACTTTTGTATGTGTCAGTGTGAACAATCCCAACCATCTATTACGATGTTACAATTTCCCTAGTGGATTCCTGTTTTGTCTGCTCCTGTCATTTAAGTATCATCTTTCATTGGAGCTATTACCACCCTGCTTTCTTTTTGCTCCAAGTTTTCAAACCCTTTGATCTTTTCTGCTTTATCTCCCACTCATTATTCTACATTTTGCCTTGCCTACCTCCCTTCACTCCATTCACATCGCTTACCTTTTTGTCTGCTTTATCACAAGTACTGTTTTTAGCACTGCTGTCTCCTAGGTTTATGATATATGTTCACACTGATGCATTTATATGAGCTTTTGCACACCTTGTTGCTTTGTCTGTTCCTGACACAATATGTCTGTATTGTATAATACTTAACTGATTAGCAAACACAGTGTACCTTTATGTTGTATTTTCATTGATACCTGCAGCTCCTTTTAGCAACATGATATTATTTAAAAATGGGTAATTTAACTGAATGACTTACCAATTCATGATATACAGGAAGTGACATGGCAGGATTCTAAATGTATTTGTCTAGGATACAATGCAGTGGAGATATTAAACATTGCCTGTCACTAGTTTATAGTTTCATACCCTTGTTCATATTTTCATAAGTGAGTTACATATTACTGAGGGCCATCCTATAGAATGTTGTAATGAGAGGCCAAAGAATATAACACCATTGTCCAGGCAGGATACACTACCCTGGAGATGTTGCTAATTGTCTGTTAGCCATTAAGAAGCTGTGCATTATTTTTATATTTACTTTAATACTGTCCCAACTGTTTGGCTTGCAAAATAGTGCCTGTTGTCTGGCGAAACATTACATGATGCTGGGGGAAAAAACTGTCAATGATACTTTAACTTCTATTGAAATAGACTGAGTGTTGTTTCTGTTACTAAGTATGCAAACAAGCATGTATTTCACCTTTTCTGTAAATAAAGTAAAAAATCCAGGAAGGAATCACTTGTAACAATGTGAAATACCTGGCCTGACTAAACAAAAGTGTTTCTAATTCTACATAAATAGCTTGAATGATTTCTTAATTAAGAAACTACATTTGCTAAGATTTAGAGAAAAAGTTTGGAACCCCTTGCAGGATAATATAACAAATTGATGTAAAGACTTTGAATGCAATGGCTGGTATTATTGTAACAATGTGTTTGTCTTAAAGACTTTGGTGTTTGACTTTTAAATAAACATCTGGTGTTCACAATATAATTATAAATGTTTCTCTTCTGTTTTCTGTCTTAATTTTTCAGACAATGTTCAAGATTATGTAGATGCTTTCAGGGTCCTAAGGATATAGTTTTTCACAGCTGTTGTGTAGAAAAAATATGGCATCTATTTAACTCCTTTAAATTGGGGTGATGAATGAAAATAATCCCTGAACCATTTTACTTACTGGAGTAATAAATGATTAAATATGAAGCAATTTGATTAACAGAATAAGCACTTGCCTTTCTAACTGAGTCATCCTGAAAAAGTGATTTAGTTGCATAGATTAAAATGATGTGGTTTAAATCATACATATAGATCAGAGTATGTATGCATCTTTGACAGCTATTCCAGTCTATGGGCATGTGCATATAAATACAGACCACAAGCTAGCAAGAGTGCCATTTTGTAGGGAGCAGCTGAGGTGTAAGCATGCATCTGTGTAGTAGTCAGTCAGTTAGTTTGTAATGTTTCCTTCTCCATCCTGATGGTTTGTGTGTAATAAACAACTTAAACGAACACCCAACCGCATCATCTTGTTTGAATACACAAGATGAGTGACGCATACCATTATCAAGTTATAAAAGTTGGTTTTCCAGGTGCACTGTAAATTTAGGGTTCCTATTATATAATCAAAGACGCAATCCTTCAAATGTGTCTTGATTGAACTTGAAAGCACGAAACAGCAAAATAGCAAAACGGCATATAAGCCACCTCCATTACTTTGCCATTTTCATCACTGTAGTGCGATCTTGCAGTTGGTATATTTAAGTAGGGGGGTGTGGGGGTCGAAGCCCCCCACTTTATGTACTGTTTTGAAGTTTTTATTTTTATTCTTTTTTTTGGTGGAACAGCGATTTCTTTTCCCTGGGAAAAAATCGCTGTTCCGAGTGTTTGGCATTGTAAGCTTTCGCTTACATGGGGTCGATAAATCAGCATTCACTTTTTTAAGCATTTGCTGATTTAATATAGACCCTAAATTCATGCCCTGTTATATTACTGTCCGTTGCCTTATCATTGGCTAATAAACATCAAATGGATTTTCTCTTCTTAAGATGTGTCATGGATCTATTTTATAAAACCCTTTCAAAGAGATGAAACCACCTAAAAATATAACTATTTTGGAAACCTCTAAAAACAAATTCCCAGTGCATCTCGATGGACTTTCCTTTACTCATTCCTATACTGGTAAAAGTGTGGCATAAGCCGACAATTAGGTCATTGTAGAAGAAGATAACATTTATAAATTTTCCTTCTCCTAGCTGGATGAGTGCATGGTGTTTTCTGTGCTCTTATCATTAACTAAGTTGTATATAGACATGTTCTTCAGTGGTTGTTTCTAGCTAGAGAATACAAACAATTAACAAAAGGCCAAATTAATACATCCTTACACTAAATGTATACAGTTCTGAGTGAATAGACAAAACAGGCATGACTCCCACCTTCTTTCTCCTAATTTTAGTTTTCTTACTGATTTTCTTGCAGCCTTAAATATCAGTGGGGATTCACAAAGGTTACCACAATGTGTAGACTATGTGTACACTTAGTGTAATCTGTCTAAGTATATAGACAGCACAGAAATGTGGTAGACATGTTCCTGAATACAGAATGTGTACACTTAGTGTAGGTGTTCATGAACCCGGCCTAAAGAGTATTCCTAACTTAGATGAGCTATGGTAAATGTCTGTTTGTCTGATTCTATTGAAATACAGCAGTGAAGTGTAAGTCAAACTAATAGTTCCAACTTCCTCTCCCTTTCTTAAGTGTTCTTACTGCAGCATTTGTTAAGGTGGACTTTTTGCAAAAATGTGCTTCTAAAACACCAGGCATACTATTATAACTGCAGTTACAATCAGATGTCTCTTTTCTGACTCCACTCTTCATATTTGATAGCTCATGCACTCATGCTATGCCTTTTTCTTACTGAGATTTAAGGGATTTGTCATAAGGTCTCTTGTCGAAACACTTATGTGTAAGCTGATGTTTAGTTGATGTAAGTATGCGGTATAACACAAGATATATCTTGCAACATCTTAGTAAACTGATGGTAAATTAAGACCAGAAATTTCAAAGTGCTATTTCTTAATCATGCAGTTTTATTAAATTATCTGCTGCACTTGAGACAGTTGTGCACATCACCTACTCTGCTCATTAGCTCAAATAAAAATAAAGAGGTCAAGATGGTGGTTTAAAGCAGGTGTAGAACAAAAAAATCTCACTAGGATGAGCTAATTTCAGATACTTATGGTTTGGCTAATATTTTGTATATGTTTTTAGGATGCTATAACTTTCATCTTTTTAGCATTTCCCTTTCAGTGAGCTGAACAGCTCAGGAAATTTATATCCTTTATAATTTTTCAGAGCAGTGTGAACTGATTGTCTTTTTGTGATTCTCAGGCCACTTATGATGATCTTAAGCCAGCTCTGTGCTATCTCTGACTATAAACCATATGATCTGTGATCAGTTAACTAACTGGACATTGGTGGAACCACCCGAGGGGGTATAAGTGGATGTCCAGCTTTGGTTTTCTCATTCTTGGAGAGGTAATCAGACTGGTCTGCCATACTGCTGGCACCCAATAGAGGATGGAAGTCCCTGTAGGAAGCATGAAGAATGATAGATACATGCTCCTCTTCTAAGCAGCTTTGGTCTGAGCATGTGCAGATATGCACATATCAGTAACCAGTATTCTGTGCCTTTATGGTCAATGCTGGCACAGGGATCATCCAAAATAAACTTTAATATATATATAAAAAAGACATAAAAGCTTAACTAAATAACTGCATTTTCTATTTATTGCTCATATGGTTATTTACTTATTCTAAGTTGCTTTGACTATTCATTGAAGTTTAATTGCTTTTAATTGTCAATTAACATGATGGGTTACTGGATAAGGAGTATATAAACCCCCCAGAGTTGTTTAGTGTGTTACATCTGATGAAGTATGTGAAATGAAAATGCGCTGACTTAGTTAAGTGTTTATGGGTTTTTTTTAATATTAAAGCTGATTTTGGATTATCTGGAGTTGAGCCTGGTTCCTCTGCAGTGTTTTTTTGTTTGAGTACTAAGCAAAAGAAAAAAAAAACTTGATGGCTACATGGATAACTATCTTCAATGACTGGTTCATACCCAAAGAGGATTGAATGGGACTGTGAAGTCGCAGCAAAGTTACATGGGAAGAAAAAGGAAAAATGATATTGATGATCTTGAAATATATTACCAAAAAAATCATTATAAAGCCTTTGAAAAAAACAAAAATGTGCAGGAAGACTATAACCATGTTAAATGCAATAGATGGTTTACAGTTGTAAATGGGGAGGAGCACTAGTATTGTTGTTAAATGTAGTTTCTAATATTAGGATATATTTAGATTGTCCTTAATGCTATCCCCTTCCCACAATACTACTGAGCAATGTGGGTAGTTCTGGATGAGTAGACCATACATGGTTTCATTTTCTATTCAACTATATGTTTTATTTTAGAAACTATTCTAAATCTACCAATGGCAGTCTTTGATACCCCCTCCCACACAAAAATGTATTTAACCAGTGCTTGCACATGTCTTATACAACTTAATAAGCAAAATATGTAGAATGTAAGATTACTGTACTGACTCAGACATTGTTTAACTTGAATGTTGAGCCTTTTTCCAAGTATATCCAGTGATAATACTCAATGGTCAATAAGACTTTCCTGTCAGAAAAAAAAAAATAAATAAATAATTTAATAAATTATGTTTCCTATATTATAGTAGCACTTACCTTTACATCTAAATACTGGGCTCATGGCTAATGAATCTTCCTACATTAGTTAAAAAGAAAAAGAAAAAAACACTGAAAGTGCATTGCTTATGTAATAATTTTTGAACACCACATAAATGGAAATTCTGCATTATTCTTCATTACTTTCAGTAACTTACTTGACATACACTGTCCAACACCAGTACTTCCAAACTGACCAACTAGCTATCCCAGTGACCCCTATTTATTGGATGTCTGTCATCATTTTCTTGGAGCTGACCCTTATGTTCATGTTCCTGACTCAAAACATTTGGGAACCACTTGACAAAAAGACAAGGAAAAAACATGCCTCTGTCTCTTAGTGATACTACTGAGTTAATTACCTTGTCTGGAATAGACAAGATTTTTCAGTATTTAATTTATCAGATTGTCTTTTTATTTAGAAAGGTGGGTGACAAAGACTCAAATGTCCAAGTTTAGACAGTATATGGGAGAACTAGTATTGCATATTAAGAGTGGAAGTCGTTATCTTTTTGGATTAGCTATAGCTATTGTTCACTTTGACTCATCCATAACCATAATAGCACTTGGTTTTTAGAACACAAATACTTTTAAAACGTCTTTACTGTTTTGTCTTAATGATAATACAGAAAATCACCAGTATAAAATCCATAAGACATTCAAAATATGAATAAAACAAATAATATGAATCCTCAGACACCATGTCCAACAACAGTTTAATGTAGTAAATGCAAACACTTTTTCACAAAAATACTTCATCAGGCTGAATACAAAGGATGTAAAGCATAATCTCTTTAAATGGCAAATGCCCTGCATAATTAATGATGTCACTTCCTTAATTGTATAACTATCTATACTTTAAACTTTCATAATAAGAACATATTTATATTCAATATTAAAACATCTCATTACATTAATGTATTATTGTTTTAGGCTTCTTCCTTTGAAAATAGGCTTCAATAATGCTAAATAATTTAAGCCAGGTTGCACGTTGGCTTCTAATTCTAAAATCCAGTGCAGTTCTATAGTTTTAGTATAGGTTTTTATATCCCCTCATTGTTGATTAATTTTAATAAGAGACAGCACTTGAAACTTAAACAATGTTCCACATGAAACTCCTCCAGGTGTTTAACTAAAGCATTCAAATATTTATTTCTGTTGATGTCTGAAATGTTCACATATTTGGTGTTTTAATATCTAATTTGACTTACCAACTTAGTACGCCAGGCATGTTTGGCACTTTGCCAAATATATTAAATTTTTACTGTTACAATCAGCATAGAGTCTAAACGTATACATTTCCTTTGTTTTAAAATGATAATATTCTGCTGTCTTTTTAATATAAACACAAATTTACAATTTAAACAAGGAAAAGTTTCATTTTGATTATGTGTAATATTTATTGTAGGAACTTCTTCATAAAAAAGTATTCTAGTTTTTTTATCTTTACAAGTAAATCTGCGAGTAGTTCCTAAAATACTACTTTTTCTGTTGTCATTAGTTAAAATATCCCACTTTCTTTTAATTATCTCACACATTTTATTAATATCTAGGAATATGTTAATGCAAAATTCAGATTTTCAAAAACAGGACGAACCTGTTTTTAGCCCTAGCACATCCAGAATAATATCTTGCTGTTTCTTCCATTTCTACTAAAAAAAAAAAAAAAAAAACTCTTCATATTATTATCCCTTTTCTGCAAAATCATCACTAAATCTATCCAGTGTCATTCAGACTTATATCATCTTTAGTTAATTGTGTTGTCTAGTGCATTTGACTATGCACAATTTTCTTAAAAATGTGATGTGGTTGCATACTATGCCTCTGTAAATATGAATTGTTCTTACATTATTTTCTATATAACTGTGCATTTATCTCTCTTATTGATGTTTTTGATACTTTAACATCTAAAATGTAAAAAATTAATGTGAATACTTCAAATTAAACCTTACAAAGTTAATGGCAGATTCCATATATTGATGTAAAAGGATTAATGTCAAGTAATCTCCATGCCATATCAAAATATGTTAAATATTAATATACTTATTAACTAGCATCACCCACAAAATGGACATAATATGACACATACTGCTTGCATAAAGGGGAGATTAATAAATATAGTCTGTCCCATTCAATCAAGATTAAATTGGTATAAGAATTAGCACAGGCTGTACCCATTGCTACTCCATTTCTTTTTAAATAATAAGTTTCTCCAAAAATAAAAACATTACTTGCCAAAACTAACTTGAATAGGGTCCACATCAAATTTGCAGTTGTGGTGTTTTAAATCAGTAGAGTTGGATAAATATGATCTTATTAACTCTATGCCCTTATCATCAGGAAACATACAAAAAGTGACACCACATCAAGAGTAGTAAGAAGAGAATTCTCACCAACATTTTTGTTGTTTTTTTCATAAATACCCAAGCGTGCATGAAAAAATCCACATACGTCGAATGCAGTAAAGAAGCTAACAACCTTTAATAATACACTTTTAACAGAAAATAATAAACCAAGTACATAAGCGTGTTCATCTTGTTAATTACAAGACTTCTTCAGATAAATTAACTAAAAACAATAAATCATTTAAATATCCTGTTTAAAAAACGTCATTTTAAATATAAACCAATCAAATACAGTTTAAAAGGCCACCCCCCCAGTAATCAACCAATAAGTACATAATTGGTACCAAGCCCCTCTAAAATTAATGCAAACATTAAAAACATCTTAAGCATTGGTTCCCATTAAATATAAAAAATATATACTTTTTCTAAAATAACAAATTACTGTCTTTTTAATGTTTTCAATTTTAGAACACTAGATACTGAACAGTGTTCATTCAAACCTGGCTATTCTGTCAGATTCAACACCAGTTGCCAAAGGAGCTCTTCCTTTTCTAAAAGGACCACCCAGGGTCCCCCTCATCTATCACGGTTTATTTTTTGAATAACCACAAATTTAAAATAACAGTCCACACACATTGCAATATGTTCCACTAAAGTATTAGTAGTTTTTCTTTTTTATTTCATATACATGCTCTTAAATATGGTCTTTAAACATATGCTCTATCTTTCCTACATAAAAAACAGAGCATTGCTGACAAATTGCAGCATATATGACCCCTTTAGTTGAACAGTCATATCTATCCTTAAATAAAATGTTAAAGTCACTGATCGTTAAAATGTCACACACTAAAATATGCTTACAAAGCCCACAATGGACACATTTTCACATAGCCTATTTCACAATATTTCTATTATGATTAATAGGAAATTCTATAATAGATTTAAGATTAATACCTTTCTTATAAACCATAGAGGGGCAGATAGCCATCTTATCCCTTAAGTCCAAATCAATCCTAATTATTTCCCAATTTTTAAATATTACCTGTCTAATAATGTCACTTTCCATGTTAAATGTTGTCACAAAGGAATGCCCAAACTTTTCCCAGTCTCTAGTCATAGAGGAAATGTTAAATATGATAAGTCCCTGTTAATCAAGAACTGGTTTGTAAAAAAATGATCTGCCTTTTCTTTATCACTTCTTCCTTTAAAGCACAAATAAATTCAATAGAATACCCCCTCCTCAAAAACATAGTATTAAGGTTTTCACATTCAATCAAGAAATCCTTTAACCAAGTCATCATCCTAGCAGCCCATACGAACTGTCCTTTTACCACGGTTTTCCTTTGTATAAGGGGGTGAGCACTACTATAGTGAAAAAATGAATTAGAATAGTTGGGCTTCCTATAAATGTTAGCAACATAAATATTGTGAATTATATCCTTCTCAAGTTGTACATCCAAGTATGAAATTTCAAATATGTGACTTTGAAAGGTAAACTTTAAGAAATTGGTGCTGTTTTTAATATATTCTAAAAATGTATTCAATTTCTATTTTCCGTCCTTCCATACTAAAAAGATATCATCCAAATACTATATATATATATATATATAGTCTAATAGAGTCAAACAATATACTTGTAAAAACAAATTTTTTCTCCCAACATATCATAACAAAATTAGCAAACAGGGAGCTGCAAGAGGAGCCCATGGTTGCCCCTTTCTTTTGCAAAAAATATCTGCCCGTAAAAACAAAATAGTTATTTTTCAATACTAATTCTAGGAGTTCCTCATACAGATTAATTTTTCTTGTTCCATATTACTTTTTTGCAGAAACTCACAAAACCATTGAACCCCCAGTGTATGCAGAATGACAGTATACAGGACCTTAACATCAATAGTAACCAACAGATCATCAAGGATACATTGTACATTATTAATTTTACTTAAAATGTCCCATGAATCCTTACATACTTGATTTTCTTTTACAACAAGATGTTTTAATTGACAAACAAGAAATTTAGCACAAGCACTAGTAATCGAATCTCGTGCATCCACTATTGGACGCAACGGTGGGTCATTAGTGTCCTTATGTATTTTTTGGTATGCCAAAAGTACTTGGGATGACCAGATGGCTAATATTCAAATAATTAAACCCCTCTATCAAAATTCTCCCTTAAATAAATAAGTTTTTCAATTGTATTTGTATCCTTTGATAGGCTCCATTTAATTCATTGACTGAAACTTGACAATAGGTGTCATCCTTTAATGGTTTTAACATTTTCTCCTTATATGAATCATCATACATAGCCACTATTCCCCCACCTTTATCTGGTTTCATTAACCTAATGTTATGCTCTTTAATCAAATCAATTTCTTAATGCTGCACTTTAGTTATATTGAGAATGGGGCTATGCGAAAATGTGGTCATTGTGGGTTTTGTAAGCATATTTTAGTGTGTGACAATTTAATGATTGGTGACTTTAACATTATGTTTAAGGATAAGTATGATTGTTCAACTAAAGGGGTCATATACACTGCAATTTGTCAGCAATGCTCTGTTTTTATGTAGGAAAGACAGCATATGTTGAAAAAATGTATTTATGAGCATGCATAAGAAATAAAAAAGAAAAAAATACTAATGCTTTAGCAAAACATATTGCAATGTATGTGGACTATTATTTTAAATTTGTGGTTATTCAAAACATAAACCATGATATATGAGGGGACCCTGGGCAGTCTTTTTAGAAAAGGAAGAGC